>NW_024506002.1:3071784-3346832 GCF_017590055.1 Onychostruthus taczanowskii | reverse complement strand
GCTCCGCAGCGCTGCGCAGGGCTCCGCGCCCAGCCCGCCGTGCCGCCCGGCCGGGGCTGCCCGTGCCGCCTGCGCGCTGCTCCGGCCGCGGCGAGCCAGGCAGACAGCGAGGGAGGGAGGGAGGGGAGCAGCATCCCCCCGCCTTCCTCCTCCTCCTCCTCCTCCTCCTCCTCCTCCCCGCGCCCCGGAGGAGGGTTTACCCACCCGCTTTGTGCCGAGCCGCCCGCCCCGCAGCGTAGGCAGCGGGGATGGGTCGTTGTCTCTTGCCCCGGTTTGGGGCCACCTCCCCGAGCGATGGATGCTCCGGGGTCCTCCGCCCAGCCCCGGCCTCAGAGCACCGCCATCCTTTCGGCGCAGGAGGATGAGCAGAGCAGGGCTGGCTGCTCCCTACCTGTTGAAGGGGGCAGCTCCTGGAGGCGCTGATGCTCCTACCAGGAGGTGGGCAGCACCCCAAGCTGCCTCCACGCTGCCAGGCCCGGCCGGGTCTCCCGCCGGGGCAGGGAAGTTTGGCCCACAAGTTGGGATTGCCGAGGCTTATATCGCAATAAAACGATAGGCAGAGAGGGAAAACGCGGGGAAGGGGAGAGGAGGAAGAGAGGTTAAAATGCAGCAAGGAGAAGGCAGCGAAGGCAAGGGCAGAAGCGGTGTGGAAATGCAGGGATCCCAGAGGAAGAGCTGGCCAAAGCCGGCTGGGCTCGGGAGGTTTTGCAGAGCCACACGGCAGCGAAGCTGGGAAGGCGAAAGCTGACAGTGAGGCACACTCAAAATATATTGTCCCTGCAGAGCTCTCCCTGCTCAGCACGCACCGCAAGGCTCAGCCGCAGTTGACTCCAAGGTACAGAACCAGCCCTCCACCACCGAGACTGTGGGGTGGGAGAGTGGAGCATCACTGCAGGCACTACTGACCACCCTAAGGCTCCTCTGGAAAATACTCTTGGTTCTGAATACTTAAAATAACACGGAAACATACTTCAGGACAAGGGCCCTCAAGGCACGGGTGATTAAATCCAATTTAACTGTCAGTTCTCTGCATTGAGGTATTAGAAAATGACCCAGTTCTTGCTTCCAGGAGAAAGTTAGGGGCAATCATGGTTCTACCTCATCCCTGCAGAGCACAGCCATCCTGAGTTTGGTGAGATAGGAGTATTTATCATGACATTCCTGGACAGTAGGAAGAGAACCTCATCTCTCTTTCAAAGCTAAATTTCATCTCCCTGTGGTCTGAGGATGGTCTTTACTAATCCATGTATCCAGATGTATCTGTAAGCAGCAGATTAAATGCCAATACAATAATAGAAAGCAAATAGAGTTCTGCTTTCCTCTGCTGGGCAGGGTCCACAGGCAAGACTTGAGGAGCTCACAAGATCTGAATACCAACATCTCAAACAAAAACTGGTCACTACCCCTACAATCAAAGCTGCCATGTTTTAGACCAGAACAGGAAGCATCTTTAGTGTTACTGCAACGCTTGGCTCGCTTACAGGAACTCTGAACCACCACAAACCCTAATCAAGATAAGTTTCTCCAGCCCTCAACATCACATCCAAGCCCAGACAATGGAGATTAAATACTCACAGGACAATTTTGCAGTAGCAGCAAGACCTTCAAGTTATTTCCTGTCCTCTGAAAAATATTTTGCCTGAGCAGCAGAGACCTAAGTTGAGAGATCTCGTGTGGACAGTCAACATTTTAATTGTCCTCAGGCTGTTCACACATGAATGACAGCGCCCAGTACATGGTGTAGGGCTGTTGCTATTTAAAAAAAAAAAAGTCTGTTTCTGCATTGAATTCCTCCTGCCATAATATAAAGCATCACTCAAGAAGACAGCTGTGTGTGCATGCCAGCAGAGGAGCTTTTTGCTGGTCTCCAAACTAGGACAAAACATAGGATCACAGGAAAAGTTGAATTGGAAGAGATTTCAGGACACCAGCAGCTAATCCAGTGTCCTGCTCAGGGCATGGTCAGCTAAGGAAGAGGCCACTGAGCAACACAATTTGGCCACAGTTCTTCACATGGAATTCCTGCTTACATCCACGTTTCCTCCAAGCCACATCTTCTGTTCCTCATTTATATGCTTGTGAACAAAAGAGTGCTGGCAAGGGAACCGGGAAGAGCCCAGGGAGTCCCAAGGCACCATTCCCTTAGCTAAGAGCCCCAAGGGTCTGGCCCACCATCTTCCCACTGGGAGGGGCTTCTCCACTGGAGAATACACCAGGCTGACCTTGCCCAGTCAGGGGACATGGCCTACTCAAGGACATTGATGGCCTTGAGGCTGAAAGCAGAAATAGTCCTCATGCTTGTTCTTCCTCTTTTCCAAACTGATTCAGCTGCTGGCATGAGCTGCCTTGGATTTGAGAAGAGGCATGAAACAGAATCAGTGAGACAGGCATATCCGGAGACAGAAGTGACTCAGGATTTTAAATGGCTGGTATTGAAGAACATTCCAAGATTTACACATTTAAGTACTGCTAACAACAGTCAGAGGCAATGAAAACCATGCTTCTCTTGAGACCTGTTCTTCCACAAGCAACAGTCATACCCAGTTTCCCAGGAGCAACATCTCTTACTTTTCCCTGAGATGCCTTCTCCAAACGCTGCCTTCCCGCTGAGAGGTCTCTGACACTGCCAGCAGCCTGAGCGAGTCTTGGGCATATGTCCCTTCACTGGAAGAGCTTTTCCAAGAATCTAAAAATCAAGCTGAATCCCTCCCCTTGTAGCCACAGCATACACCAGGTTCTTACAAAGGTAGGGAAGAGTCTAACTGGAGTCAGACAGAAAAGAAAGCACAACATGAACCCTGAGCTGCTGAGAGCAGAGCAAGAGGTGCAGTACCCAAGATAGGTACACCTCCCAAATTAGGAGGTCTGTGGATGTACATTTCGTAACCCTTTCTGCCCCTCCAGATGTGCTGATCCACACCATAATCAGCTCATGCAAGTCCTTGGCAGAGCAGGCACCTGTGCACCACAGCAAGGTCTGCTTCCAGCTGCCAAGCCATTAATCAAAATATCCACCAGTCAAAGCCCTCCTGGAGTAGAAAGGCTACACCAGAGATCCCAAAAATCTTCATGCCCCTCCTGATTTGCTCACCCCACCTGTTAGCCCTGCAGAGACATCAAGGGAGGCTGTGGAAATGTTCCTTTATCCCAGCCAGGGCTGAAAACCAACTGACCCATAAGGGAAGTTAGTGCTCCCACCATCTGGACTGTGCATGATGATGGAATTAAAGACATAAGGGCTATCCAGCAGTAGCACAGGAGGGGTTTGGACAACAGGGGATGCTGTCAGTGTGGAAGGAAGAGGCTTTGGCCAGGGAAGCAGGCATTAGGTAGCTTAAGAAGTCCAATTTTAGACAACCTTTTCTCTGGGGGATACGGGTAGTGTTATCAATATCTAGTTGTAATGGCTTTGATCTCTTCTCTATTCAGAAGTAAAGGTAACCCTCCATTAAGAGTATCAGTCTCTGTGGATACATTCATCAATTTAAGAGACATAAAAACATCTTGTGTAACCTGTAAGCAATTATCTTTTAATGCATCTCTCCATCATAAGGTTTTTAATTTCTTTTTTAAACTATCTAACCTCCCTGTCTCTGCCTTTACCTGCTGGAACACTTCCCTGAACTCTGGCACAGTCCAGGAGCTCATGGCTTTGAGGCAAAACCTTTCTTATGGTGATCAAGGTTAAAATGTGGCTGTCACCATATTATTGAAGAGTAATCTCTCAAACTGGAAGTACAGCAGCCTGGGAATACCTTGCTAACAATTAGCAAAGCCTTTCCCTCCCATCAACCTGCTCAACAAGCCAGAATAAAAGTCTGCTTGCTTTTAGGTCCATGCTGCAATGCCCTTGAACAGAATGGAATTGCAGATTTGAGCCCTCCAGCAGCCAAGCAGGAGGGTCCATTCTGCAGGGGCAGGTTGGAGCAAGAGCTTAGGGATGTGCAGCAAACCTCCAGGACACACAGCTCTTGGGAACAAGTCCAGGCCATCACCATTCTTCCCAGCCTCCGGCCAAAGGCAGCATCCAGGGAAGCTGCAGCTCTTTGCAGGGAAGGGCTGAGCCAGGGCACAGCCGACCTTCCCCAGGCTGAAAGGCACGAGGGCAGCATGGACAAGTCCCAGTAACACCTCCCACACGGCCACTGGGAGGCACAGAGCCGTCCAAGGACCGAAGATCCTCAGCACAGGCAGGGTGCTGCAGTTACAAATGTCCTGCTGGGGTTCAGGCACTCGCCCTGGCATGGAGCAGCTGGCATGTGGAGAAAACAGGACCCAGTGCTGGGCACAGCGGAGTCCTTTGTGCCAGTCCTGTGAGAGGGGGTTCCTGCAAGCTGACATCCACTTTGGAGCCCTCTCCTGCTGCCAGGGAAAGCAGCCAGCCTGCACACAGGTGGCAGAACAAAGATACTGTGCCTTTCCCTGGAAGCTGCTGGTCCCTCACCGCCGAGGAGCACCATGATGATGTCCTGCTTCCCAAAGAGCTGGGAGAGGAGGGCTCTTTTCTCCCATTCCCTTCTACTCTTAAAGCACCCAGGCACAGCTCGACAGCCTTATTGACCAAACTCTTGTCCCACTCTCCCGGTGTCACCTTTTCTCTCTCCATCCCCACGTGGCAGCTGCCCCTTCTCTCCACCCGCCCGCTCTTTGCAACCGGAGCAGCGTCAGAGGCGGCTGCTGCGGTGCTTTATTAGCCCATCTCCATGGCAACTCGCCTCCAGCTCCACTCGGAGAGACCCCCGGCTCCTCCGTGCCATAAATCAGCCACCCGCCTTCCTCCTCGGTGGGACGCGGGGTCACGGCTCGCCCGGGATGCCACTGTGCCAGCCTCCCAGCTGGGGCTGCTCTTTGCCATCTGTGGCACCAATTCTCACCCCCCAAGCAAAGTCTAACATCCATCCAAAGAGGCAGCGTCCAAAAGCTGGTGGTTTGGAGCCGCCCATGCGAACCAGCACGGAGCTGGAGCTCTGCTGCCTTTGGGCAGGGAGCAGAGTGCAGGGACAGCCCCCACGATGGCACTGGGCTGAGGGAGAAAGGCACTGTGTCCTTCCCCTTGGGAAGGCAGCTGCTGCCCCTCCATGTCCATGGTGAAGCCCTCAAAGCCTGCCCTGAGGGGACAAAAGCCACCTAAAATGCTGGGCCCTCTCGAGAGTTTTAGTCGGGCACAGCTCAAAGCAGGTGACTACAATCTGCTGGTCCCCACAAGAACAGACTTTTCCCACACACTTTTTCCTCATGGCAAGGGGCTACAGGACATGTTCCTTTCCCCCTCTCAAACACACAGCAAAACCTGTTCTTGCTGCTGTAACTCCCCCTCTACACCTCAGAAAACGGAGAGAGCTTTTGCTTTGCATCCCACGAGTTATGCAGATTGTCACTTCATCCATAAATTCCACACACCTGATAATGCTGGGACTAAATCCTGACAAGACAAATACAAAGGTGGCTCCTGCCACCAGAAGTTGAGGTAACTGAAGAAGCAGCCTGGCAAAGTAAAAGAGAAAAATGATAATTTTCAGAAGCAGCTGGGGCACTGCAGGACTGTGCTGGTGGGAAGGTGATTGGCTTAAGACACAGCCATCCAGTGGCTCACCTAAAACCACTCACAATACACAACCAAACATGCACTAGTGGAAAAGATATTTTTTCCTCACCTTTCCACATTCCCTGAGAGGAACTGATCGATGTATGTACTGATATATAATCCTGAGAGGTGCTTGCAGTGTTTATACACAAGACCACAATCTTTGTTGTCTTAGATGAGGGTTCCAGTGTATCTGAGGGTTTACCAATAGCTTAGACATGCCCAAGGAAACCCAGCAATGACCATTAGGATGGCTGTAAATCTTCATGTCACACAGATAGTCAACATGCCTACCCAGACAACACCTCACAGAGCTAAAAATCCCTTCCTGCGAGGCACTGCAGAGCTCAAGGGCTGTGTCTAGGCAGATCCTGGTAAAGCAGAGAGCTGGAGTCTCGTTTCTATGACAAAACGTGCCATCCAAATCTCCAGAAGCCAGGTCCAACTCCATGCAGAAGTACCAGAGCTCTTTTAGCAGGGGGAGCTGCCTCGAAATTCAAAAGCTATGTGCTGGCAATGGAACAAATTCATAAAAGCTAATGAGCCTGAAAGAGACTGTATTTGTCCTGCAGTCCCTTGGCAAGAGCAAAAATAAACCTGGAGAGAAAGACCTGTTCACATACTCCCTGTTTTCTGTTCTGCAGCTACCACAGCAGCATCAGTTCAAAGATCCCCCTGTGGAGTCATAAGGTTTTCCATGCCTCAGCATTTCTATTTCTAACGTTGCACATGGTTGTCAACTCCAAATATTCTTAAACAATTTAGATACCTAACACCTAAATCAAGTGCTTACGAAGGCTGGCTTTGAGACTCCCTGTTTGTGCTTGTTTCTTTCTGATCCAGGGTCCTTCTGAGTTTTTCTCTGCACCCACAAAGCTGTGAACTCAATTTTTATTCAGAAGGAATCGAGTGGCAGGGAGCCAAAACCTAGAACTTGAAACAGGGCCAGATATCAGGAGGTTCACACTAAAAATTGCTGGGGTTGACAACGGCAGCTGAAGCGTTTGGAAAATGCCCTCTGTTCATGTTTCATGCAATATGTGATACCAGGCCTTCGTTCCAAATACTCTCCTCAGCTCTCTTTGGCAACTCAGAGGAGACCCTGGTGTCATCACAGCTTGATAAACTGAGCTCAGTTTATACCAGCAGCCTTCTGACACAAAGATGCTGCTGAGTTTCGGGTGCAAAGGCCTTTAGGAGAAAAAATCCCCAGGGAAGAGAGAACTCTGGTGCACTCAGGACCTACCACATCTGGGCTCTGAGTGTATTTCTCTCAAAACAGCCATCTCAGGATCCTCTCCATCAAGCACGAGAGTCACCCATGCAGTGTGGTTGTGGACAGAGACTGTCAGCAGCAGAGCAGAAGATTCCCAAAGACCTCAGTTGAACCTGCTCCTGTAACAAGAACTCTAAATGTCACCACACTGTCTGTGCCATGGTCCTTGGAAGGATTCAGATGTTGTCACCTTTGGTGAAGTTTACAGGGAGCACAGGAAGGCTGAGGCAATGCCTAACAGTGAATTAGCTGAAAAAAGCCAGCAGAGTCCCAGGTAATAAGAGCCCTTCATGATGTTAAGGCGGCTGCAAGGGCCAGGCCTCTCCAAGCCCTGGCTGCTGGAGCCACCCTCATGGAAGCTGAGGCTGACCCAGCAGCTCCCTGGTTAATGAAAGGAGGAACTTCTTGATGCCTGGGATGGCTACCTAGAGCAGAGGCCAGAGAGAGTTAAAATAAAAAAGTGGGTATTTATTAAAGGCCTTTAAGAGGCACACCTTGGGCAGTGCAGGAGCCTGGCAGAGGCTACACCCAAGATGCACAATGGTCATGAGTTCTTTGGGCTGATATAAGTTTTTTCTGCTTGCATATGAGAGGTTCATTCTCCTGTTACAGCTTCAGGTAATGAAGTCACATTGCCTCAGTTTGCTTCCCCCTAATTTACTTTTGTTTGTTCTTTTTGGGGCTGTGATGGTGAGCTTGGCTCTCAGGCCTGGAAGGATTATTCTGTCTGACCAAACTGAAGAGAGCTTGCTAACACTCTGTATGGAGTTCAGAGCTTCACACAATGCAGTACAGGATCTGAAAAATGGAAAAGCTAAAGCTTAAGGCATCATTCTCAGAAATGGTTAGTGTGTTAGCCTTGTCCTGGCTGAAAGGCACAACAAAAGGAGCAGCTCAGAGCCCCAGGACTCTCCTGTTACACCCACAGCTCCTGACGCTGCACCATCTGCACAGCTGGTGCTGGGGCTGGGGGACTGGCCTTCCCTCACTTCCCCAAGGCTGGTGGAGACCCCCAGTCTCTGGAACACACTCAGTCAGGTGCATTACACTCCCCAGCACCAGTTGGCTGCCAGAACTGGGCCAGCACTGAGGCAGGCACGGGGCTGTGGGTACCAGGGCCTCCAGAGGCTGGAGCTCCTCCCTGGCACGGCGCTTTGGAGGCTCCAGCTGGAGCTGTGACTACACGTGTACAGTTGATCCTCAGCCTCTCCCAGGGCCTGCCTGCTTCAGGAGAGGCTGTTTGGTGTAAACAGGTCACAGACAAACAGCCAGGGGAGTTGTGCTTTTGGTGACAAGAAGGCTCACGGAGGAACAGAGCAGCTCTGCATGGGAGGAAGCGCCACAGGGCACGGAGACAGGCAGATGTTCTGCTGCTCTCAGTGCCTGGGACATGGAGCCTCTGGAAATGCAGCCTGCCTCAGCCAAGTAGGGAAACACAGACCCAGGGGCACTCAAAATGAGAAAAGAGATGCTGTAACTTCTCCCAGACCAGCAATAGTCACAACAGGCCAAGCTGTGTGATCCAGAACAGCCCTACACAGCAGGAAGCCCTGAAGCTGGTTGGGCTGTGAGGTTTCCACTCCACATCCCAAAGCCCACCAGCATTCAGTACTAGGAAACTTAAATCAGCAACTTTTCCTCTGTCTTCTCCCTCCTACACTAGCTGAGAGCAGTTTGGATAAGACAACATTGGTCAAAAGCTACCAAAGATTCAGGTTAGCTGTTTCCTTCCTGTGAGGTGCTGGGCTGTTCTGGTGACTCCACAGCAGCAGGCAGGGTGAGTGGGGTCCTGGCTCTGAGTGAGCCCCAGTGCTGACAGAATCCACCTGCATTCATTATGCAGAATTCACCTGCTGGACTTGGGCCCAGCAATACAGAGAGCACCAGGCTGCAGCATCTGAGCTCCAAACTTCGCAGGATTTACCAGAGTGAGCTTTACTTTGTTCCAGCTGATAGGAGGGGAGAGGATAATAATGGTCAGGATCCTTTCTGCTTCCCCCAGTCCAGCCAGCCCCACATTACGAAGGAGAGCTCCTCCTGTCTGGGAGCCAATGCACACACCACCCTCTTGATTTGTAATTAGTGGAATAAGAATGCTCAGTCAGCTGGGAAATCTGCCTGAGTAAATGACATCCTCAAGTGCTTTCTAATCCAAGGAAGGCAGCCTCTCACTTCACTGAGCTAATGGGCTGCAGTGGGGGGCACCAAAATTCCTCCCATGGACCCACATGCACCTAGGAACATTTCTGTAGCTAATTCTCCATGCCAGCAGCCCCAGCTGGTCACCTGGGAGTAGCTGCTAGGTCCTGCCAAGAGTTTCTGTCAGTAATTAATCTGCCTCAGCCTCACAGCACTTACTCCCTCCTCGAGGCACAAACTGTTTAAGGAAAGGTCCAGGTAGAAAGGACTCTTGGGTCAGGGGATATGGGAGCTCCAGAAAGCCCAGAGGCAGGTTCAAGGGCAGCTGCAGTGCTATTTCTGTGGGACAGGACTTGAGAAGTGAAAGAACAGAGGTTATGAGTCAAGGCAGGAGCTGCACAGTACCTGGCAAGTCACACACTGGAATATTAACTAAAATAACCCTCTGCCTCATCTCTTTTAAATTCAGGTGCACAGGGGAATCCATCAAGGTAATTTATGGTGTGTAGCTCCTGAAATGCCAATCAAACAAAGCCCAGAGTAACAAGGGTGTTAAAAGGGACCTCATTGATCACTATCTCCACAAACACGGGCTTAATTCCTTCAATCCTGGTTAATCAGGCTAGTTTGTTACTTTTCTTACACAAAGATCAGTGAGAAGCATTAGGCATTAGCTATGTAACACCCAGGAAGCTTCCCTGGTCTGGAGGAGGCGATGGAGGCAGCGTTTGGTGTTGTGGAACATCTCCAAGGTCCTCAAAGGGCCCCAGACAGCTTGTCAGTAGGACAGGGGTTTTTTCCCCCTCTTCCATCAGTGGAAATTTCTCCACGTACAAACCGCCAAGATTTGATGCAAACCTGACAATTAACAGATGCAGAGATGATAATTAGGAAGGCAGAGAGAAAAGAAAGAGCTCTGCTGAATTCCAGGAGCCCACAGTCCCATTCCACACAGAGAGCTGGCTCACGTGTTCTGCCAGGAGCAGCAGAAGGGACCTTGCTCTGTGGATTTGCAAATCTGGATCCATCCAACGTGTCAGGGGCAGGGAATGAACCCCTCTAGCCCCTTCTCTTTCCACCCTCTGTTTAACAACACAAGCTGGCTTTCCCTAGGTCTGGTGAATTTTTGCTCTTTATTTGCCAGGGAAGCCCCTCTGACCTTTTTGCATGGGCTGGTGTGCTGCTGCATTGCTGTGAGCTGTAACATGCTGGCAAGCTGGAAAGGGCTGGGATAGCAGGAGGTAACGCACAGATCAGGACTAGATCTGGTCTTATTAGATATAATAATTACCGATCTGGAAGAGGGAATAAGCAGCACATTAATTAAGTTTGAAGAGGATCTGAAACAGAGGAGCTGCCAACAACAAAATTGAAAAAAATTATATAAAGAGGAGGGAAAAAAAAATCAAGTGGGAAGAAAGCAGAACCTATGAGAAGAAAAGACACTGAAGAGAAGCTGTGGGGGAAGGAGGAGATTTGGCTCTACTTCACCCCAACAGCCCCAGAAGTCCTTTGCTTATTTCTACCTTTTTCCACAAAGCCAAAGCAACCTCCAGGCAGAAAAGGCTTTGGCAGACCATTGCAGGAAGAGAAGCCCTCCCATGTTTTTTACTTCAACACCCTTAGGAAGGAATGGTGGAAGCTTTGCCCCATATGAGAAAGCTTCTACCAAAGGGCCATTTTGTCAACCTGTAAAGATTCATCCAAATTCAAGCTTTTTTTCTGCAGGGCATGGCAGTAAAGTTCAGCAAGGCAGCCCTGCATTCAGCCCAACAACATAAACACAAAATTTCACCCTTTCCTGTATTTTTGAGGGTGTAGGGCTTTAGTAAAGCAGTCTCCAGATGCCAAAGAAGGCAGGGAGGGTCATGCTACAGGAAAGCTTTTGCTGAGCAGCAGGTACCCTGATGAAGGTGACTTCTCCAGAACTCAGAAAGTTCAAGTGATCACCCTGAGACAGGCACAGACTCACACTCCTCAATCAAACTGCAAAACAAAAGGGCAAACTCCTTCTCCCTGCCCTGCCAGGGCAACATTTCCAGCTTCTCTGTGGCAGCCTTAAAGCAGCTCCACATTATGCAGTCCAATGCAGAACACACTGTTGAGGATTATATCTACATCCAAAGGTGATGTTTCAGCCGGCCTGCCCTGGGATTGCCAGTAGAATGACATCACCACTAATTAATCAGCCTCTGTACAGACATTTCTCAAATCCCCTGGATTCAAAGCACAGCAATTAGTCACATATTCCAGCAGGAATTGCCACCTTCCTTTTCACTTGCACTGCTCTCCCATCCCTCGCTGACATCCCAGCTCTGTGGCTGTGTTGCCGAGCCAACCCCAGCATCGATCCACGAGGAAAAGGATCACATGGCATTGCCTGAAGTCCATATCATTATCCCTGATAGAGTGTTGGCCAACACCACTATTAACAGGAGCAGAAATGCCAGGGACAAAGGAACACACATTTCCCGTACTGCTGCAGGGATCTGGACTGCACTCAGGCCTGGAGCAACCCCAGTGCCCTTCAAAAAGCACATGCTGAACACCCACGCTGGGGGTAAATCTGGTTTGGGTGGAATACATTCAGTGTCCAGGTAGGTCCTGAGTGCAGAGCTCCCTCTTCCTTTAGTGTGAAAAGGGCATATTATATTGGCTCTACTCAGATATTCACTATATGTATTATGTCGTACTGATTAGTAGTGCTGTACTAACATTTTAATAGTATGGTAAATGTAGTTTTGTAGTTAAAATGTAAGTTCTAGAGTTAAAATAGAAACTATGTATGTGGGATATTTTTTTTAAAGACAGGAATGAGGTATAGCAGCCACACAGGACACCTAAATCTTTCAGAGCAGAAGAATTTATTGTTCCATTATCAGAAGAAAGTAACTTATTCCCATCTCGCACAGCCCTGAAGATGCCATCGGGGTTAAGAGGAAGAAGTTGACACTGACCAGACAGAATCCTTTGAATGGAATTTATGCATCATGTATGAGGTGTATGAATATGCAACAGGTCGTTGTTTTTAAGGGTTACTCCTCTGTTAATGTGTGTCCTTTTTTGGGCTTATTTTGCTCAGAAAAAGGTACCCAAACATCCATAATTCTTTGTTTTTATTGTCTAGTATTGTCCTAATCCTTATTTTCCAAATTTTTACTACTCTAATTATATTACTATTTTAAAAACCATTTTATTACTATTAAACTTTTAAAAAAAAAGTGATTGGTGTTTTTCACATTTAGGATTTATCCTCCAGCACCTTTGTGCCAGGAGGCTGCTGCTGTTGGGGGCAGCTGTAAACTGAGCTCAGCTTCTCCAGCTGTGGTGAGAGCAGGGTCTCCTTGGAGTTGGCACAGAAAGCTGAGGAAGGTATTTGGAGGGGTGGGAAGACCTGGAATAATTGAAAAGGACAAGAAGGAATTCAGTGGCTGACAGCTCTACCTGTGAGCACAGAGATTTTGGGATTGGTGGGGGACGTAAGAACAGCTCAGACAAGGCCACACTGGTCAAATGCTGGGCTGAAAACACAGGATTTTGGGTCATAAAGAGCAGCCAGGGAACGTGGGGAGGGGACCAGAGCCCATAAACACCGCCATGGTCACAAGTGTCTGCTGCCAGCAGCCTGTGAAGCCTCTCCAGAAGCAATATCCACGAGGTCAGGGAGTCAAGCACTGCAATCAGGAGTGCCAGCATTCAGAGCAGCCCCATGCCCTCACACACAGATAGAAGAGCAGCAAATTACCAGAGTGTTTAATTACAGAATCCCCTTACCCCCGCCCCAGCACCTCCAGCTCTTGCAGCCAGCCAGATATGTGTCCCAGATGTGTGTCCCAGACGGAATCAGCAAAACGCAGGAGCAGCAGCTCCTGTTTACAGGGAGCTGCTATTTGTAGCTGATAACGAGGGACAAACAGCAGACAGCCATGAAGCTGCAGGAAGGCAGGGGATGCTCCTTTTGGGAGGGCACATTGTGGGAGCAGGTGCTGCCTCTGGCTCTTACAGAAGGATTTGATCCCAAGATTCCACAGGGAGCCACTTGCTTTGGTTCACAGAGGTGTAAGAGACATCCTGGGTCTGATTTACGGGTGTCCCAGACCCCCCTTACTCTTCCTCAGGGGCAGCTGCCTGCAGAGAACCCTCTGGGATGAAGTATTCCAAAATCACGACACCAGAGATCTCCAGCTTGACAGCCAAAAGCATCCAGTGCTCTCCTGCTTGAAGCTCTGCATGTCAATTCTCACAAATTTAAAGAGAGGCTAAAAATAACCTGTCTTCCAGTAGTGGTGGTGTGAAATTAAATTCATTACCATGTGTGAAGCACTCTAATACAATGGTGATGAGTACTACCGAGCAAAGGAGCAGATTGTACAATAGGGAAGAGAAAAACCCCTAAAAGCCACATTGAATGCAAGTGCTCAGGGAGGCAGAGGTGCTGGGGAGAGGAGCAGTGGGGGTCACATAATTGGGCTGTATTGATGCATATGCTCAGCGAGGGGTGGGGTAAGGTAAGAGAGGCAGATTCAATTTTCATCTCCCTGAACTTCAGGTTTCACTGCTAAAATGTTTCAGTAACATCAGGATGCATAGCAGAGAAAAGCTTGGCAAAGAGCAGAAGGTTAAAAATTAAGGTAGGAAAAAATACCCCCAACCAAATAAAAAAAAAGCACAAACAGCAGAAACACTACAGGAAAACAAAAGCAAAATACCAAACAAGAACCCAAGCACCGCAAAAGAAAACTTTTAGGCCAAAAAGACTAATGAAATCAAGGTAGAGAATACCAGGTTTGCAAAAAAGCTCAGCTGCTGACAAGGAAGCACAACTTCCTGAAAAGGCTGATCAAAGAGCCAGTACTTCATTTACTCCAAACCCCTTGGCTGTAAAAGAAAAGATATCCAGAATGGAGAGGTCAGGGGAGAGGAACAGTGGGCACACATATGAAAGCAGGGCTGACATTGGTAAAGTTCTGTGAAAGCTGACTCCAGACATCCCAAAAACCATGAAAAGCACCCCCAGGAAGCTCTGCTAACCCATCCTACGGCTGCCTCACCACTGAGGCCTCACCACAGGCTCTAGGGAGGAATTTTCAGCCATCTGATGCCTTTGCCTGGCTTGGATTTCGCAGCTGCGGCTTGAGCCTGGCAGAGCAGCAGCCAGCTGTCCTTGGCCTCCAGCCCACAGCAAACACATCTGGAACAGCTGGGGATGGCCAACTGCTGCTGGCCAGGAGAGGATTCCTCATGTGGATTTAATATTCTGCATTCCATGTGATGTTTTCGATGGGGGGTGTGGAACAGCCACCGTGTGGTCAGGGAGCAGCACTTGGGTGGCCTCTGCTCTGGACATGGCACTTGGTGCCCATGGACCACAGCAAAGCCTCCCTGAGCCACTTGGTTTCCTCAGGGAATTCAGCCCTTCCCATCCTGCAGGCAGATTGCTTTCCATCCCAGTCACCCTCAGGTAGTTTGGTTTGATTCTTTATGCCCCATCTTCAGAGCACCTTGCTCCAGACACCTTTGTGTTCCAGTATTTTGTCTCCTGTTCCACTGGAGGTTTTTTACCTTTCCTCTAAAAAAACCCCAACGCTTTTTACTTTAAAAATGTAAAATGAAACATTTGAAAAACCCACATATTTTTTTCTGTAAGGTCTTATGTATCCACTTTAAGCTCTCTACAAGCCAGACCAGCAATAAAGAAGATGAATTTTTCAGAGGAAACAGAACAATCTCTTTCAGCTCTTTTCTCCTTTTTATCCTTCTATTTTCACCTGAGTGACAAAGAAGTCAGAATATTTGAGCAAGTAGTTACTGCCTTAGTCCCTTTCTTCACTCCCATTTTACCAGCCTGAAAAGCAATGAGGGGTTTTTATCACGTTGAGGGAGGTGGAAAGGCCTGGTAAGTCTTCACATTAGAAGGTTAAAAAAATAAACCTGAAGAAAAAAAAGTTTTGTCATGTGAAAATGGATAAGAAACCACCCATTTGAACCAGGTTCAACTCTTGTACTGAGACATTATTCATGAAAAAATAAAAAAAATAAAAAAGAAGAGGGTTTAACTTGCTGTTAAAGATACTTTTTTGAACCTGGGCTGGTAATAGCAACCAGTTTGCAAAGTAAAGAAACGGCAAAGATAAACCTCAGAGGCTCGGGAGGCAGGCAGTTGAGCATTGATTGGTGCAGAACAGGGCCCAGCCTGTTTAGGCTGGGTGTAAAACACCTCCTAAATCCATAGGAGGTGTTTTACAGGGGGACTGCACACCTGGGCAGGTACTCAGGTGCTGGGAGGTGACAATCCTTGCTGCTGGAACATCTTTTGGTGAGACCTCACCTGCAGAGCTGCCCTCAGCTCTGGGATCCCAGCACAGGAGCTGGAGCTGCTGGAACCAGCCCAGAGCAGGCACCAGGGTGATCAGAGGGATGGAGCAGCTCTGCTGGGAGGAAAGGCTGGGAGAACTGAGATTGCTCAGCCTGGACAGGAGAAGCTTTGGGGTGAGCTCAGTGTGGCCTTCCAGTACCAGAAGGAGCCACAAGAAACATGGAGAGAGACAATTTCCGAAGGATTGAGTGACAGGACGAGGGGGAATGGATTCAAACTGTCAGAGAAAAGGTTTGGATTGGATATTAGGAAAATATTCTTTATTGTGAGGGTGGGGAGGCACCAGAACAGGTTGCCCAGAGAAGCTGTGGCTGCTCCATCCCTGCACATGTTCAAGGCTGGGAGCAAGCTGGGATAGTGGGAGGTGTCCCTGCCCATGGCAGGGGTTGGATTGAGACAATCTTTAAGGTCCCTGCCAATCCAAGCCATTCCATGGCTCTGTCATGAGAACAGCTGCACATTTTTCTGCACTGCCCAGGGAAGTGAAACCACACCTGGCTAGGTGTTGGGCTGTGCAGGGCAGGACCTCTTTGCTCTGGCACTGATAATCAGCAGAACACCCTGTGTCAGGAGACTAGAAAGGCATCCCTGAGAGGGAGCCTGCAGAGGGATTCCCTCAGCTATTCGCACCCTGAGAGCCTTGGCAAGGCTCGCTCTGGAAGCTGCAGCAATACAGATGCTGTGCAAGCTCCCTCTGGGCCTTTTAGGCAGTGCCTGACTCAAATGGAAATCAATGTGAGCCTGGAGTCAACAGCTCCGGAGAGAAAAATCTCTGTGCAGTGCCCAGCCCAGGCCAGCCCCGAGCCCGGGGTGCTGTCCCAGAGGGGTCCAGTGGAGGAGCCACATCTGGACTGGGCTGGCACCAACAGGCACTGCCACCCCATGGCTCTGACCAGCCCCAGCAACCCAAGGGCAACAATTATCACACAGAGTATCCCGTGCTGGAAGGGACACACAAGGATCAAAGTCTAACTCAGGACCCTGCACAGGACGCCCCAAAATCCCCCCTGTGCCCGAGAGCATTGTCCAAGGGCTCCATGAGCTCTGTCAGGCTGCTGCTGTGACCCTGCCCTGGGGAGCCTGTTCCAGTGCCCAACTGATAAAAACGAGAGCAGGCTCCCGGTACTAAAGTGATTTCAGCATTTATGATAAGAAAAAGGAAAGGCCTAAAGCAAGGGGGCCTGGGCTGAGCAGGAGCGTTCCTGTCGAGGATGCTGCAGCGCCATGCTGGGGCTTTTCAGCAGCAATGTCCCCGATGTCCCAGACAGAGTGGCATTGCTTCAGTGGGTCAGAATCCCCTTTTTTATCCTGTTTTTTTGTCTGTTTGGATTGGTTTCTTTTTTGGATCCTTCGTTTGCATGAAGGTTTTAGGTGCTTGGTTGGCCCATTGCAGTTCTGCCCAGGCTGGCTCACTTCGCTTGGGGGTGGTGCACTACTTAGGTGTGTTGTGGTACGTTGAGTACCGTATTTCTTATAACTACCCTTTCAACCCCTTTTACAATATAACAACCAAACTAACAGTACAGGCTTAACAGTTATCAACTATTTTACAACAGTTTCTAACCTATTTTTAACACGACCACCCTCTGGGGGGAAGAATCTGTCCCTAATGTGCAACTAAACCTCCCCTGACACGCCTTCAGCCATTCCCTCGGGTCCTGACACGGGTCAGCACAGAGAGCAGAGGCTGGTGCTGTCCCTTGTGAGGAAGCTGCCCGCCCCGCACAGGGCAGTCCGTGCCGGGCTCGCTGTCCCCCGTGTCCCCTGAGGCAGGGCTCGCTGTCCCCCGTGTGCCCCGTGTCCCCCGGGGCAGGGCTCGCTGTCCCCCGTGTCCCCCGGCGCAGGGCTCGCTGTCCCCCGTGTCCCCCGGGGCAGGGCTCGCTGTCCCCCGTGTCCCCCGGGGCAGGGCTCGCTGTCCCCCGTGTCCCCCGGGGCAGGGCTCGCTGTCCCCCGAGTCCCCTGCCCGTTCCGCGGGGTCTGGCGCCCCCTGCCCGCCGCGGGGGGAGCGACAGCAGCCCCGGCACAGATCGCTCAGAATCCATCAATTGGGCCAGAAAAACCCCCGGGATCGCCGAGTCCGGCCTCTGAGGGATCACCACCTTGCCAACCGGACCATGGCACCGAGTGCCTCATCCAGTCTTTGCTCAAACACCTCCAGGGATGGTGACTCCAGCAGCTCCCTGGGCAGCCCAGTGCAATCACCCTAATTGGTCTAATTACCCTTTCTGTGAAGAAATTACTCCTGATGTGCAACCCGAACCTCCCCTGGCACAGCCCGAGATTGTGTCCCGCTATCCCGTCCCGGTTCCCGGGAGCAGAGCCTGACCCCGCCGGCTCCGCCCTCCTGCCAGGGAGCTGTGGAGAGCGATAAGGGCACCCCTGAGCCCCCATTCCTCCAGGCTGAGCCCCCACACCTCCCTCAGCCTCTCCTCACGGGATTTGTGCTCCAGACCCTTGCCCAGCTTTACTTCTTCAGCAGCTCCATGTCCTTCCTGAGCTGAGGGCCCAGAGCTGGACACGGCTGTGGCCTCAGCAGCGCCAGCACAGGGGGACAACGCTGCCCTGGTCACGCTATTCGTGATGCCAGCCAGGTGCCACAGGTCTTCTGGGGTTACCTGGGCACAGCTGGCCCATGTTCAGCCCCTGCCAACCAGCAACCCCAGGCCCTTTTCTGCCGGGCCGCTTCCCAACCGCTCTGCCCCAAGCCTGCAGCGCTGCACGAGGTTTTTGTTTTTGGGACGGGCCCCTCACAGCCCCAGCCCACTGACAGCACTTGCTGGACAGCAGCAGTGACCTGGGTGTGCTAAAACACATACGTACTCCTGTAGAGATGTGGTGTAACTCCCTGGCCTCTGAGGAAGGAGAATGCTCTCAGAGCCACTCTCTGGACTCCAGTAGAGACAAAGCTCTCCAATGAGATGGACACAGAGCAGCCTCCCTCACTCCCCTCCTTTCACGCAGGACTTCTGGCAGCCCAGGATGTCTTTGCAAGGCTCACTTGCTCATGTGAAAAGCTGTACAACAATAGCAGTGTCACCTGCAGACACATGCCACAGCTGTTGAGGTCACCCAGTGCATTCCTGGTGAGTGGAATGCCCACAGGAGACCTCTGCCTTCCCTTCCCAGATAAACTCCCATTTAAACTGAAGCTTATTCAAGCATTTGCATCCTAGTGATGCATGAAAGTGTCCCTCTGCAGGTAAAGTGACTGTAAGATGGCATTTTCATGTATCTGGGATGCTTTTCAAGCTGAGCTATGGACAGTTCCTTCTTCAAGCTGTTGCTTCTCAGTAGATTTAGACTTACAAGCTCTGCTGCTCCAGCCTGTCAAGCTCCCCAGCAAGGTAAGGAGCAAAGGCAGGGGGCTAAAACCCACCTGCAGATCTGCACAAGTTCTCTGCCTACACAACTGTCCCAGCTGGACACCTGAGGAGTGGCTGGCTTTGTTTTGGAGGGATGGAGAAGCTTCATTTCCCTGCCCCTGTGCAAATACCCCACAGGAGCTGGCAGCACCTCTGACCCTGACACTGCTGAAGAAAAGGCTCCCTCACAAAAAAGCTTTATCACTCCAAACAGCTCCAAACCAGATACAGGCAGCAACTCTGCACCAAGCTTGGGCTATCACAGACACACCACGGGCTCGCTGCAAGAGGCTCCTTGCTCAGACTCCCCCTGCCCCAGAGGCAGCAGGGCTCATGGAATGGGGTCAGTCCCCTGCCCTCAGGGCCATGCTCACACCCTCTCTGGTCCTATCCCTTTGTTTGCACCTATTTTACACCACAGAGGCACAAGCTCTGCACCGGCCATACCTCTGCAGAGGCCCCATAAAACTGTGGGGTTTGCTTTCTTCCCTCCTAGAACTCCTTGGCTACTCACAGCTTTTGGGTTGAAAAGCTTTGGTTTCATCTCCAAAAGGAAGATAATTTTTTAAGAAGTGTTCAGACAAAGTGTGACATAACAGGGTATCTATTTCTTGAACAGAGCTGTTTCCCTGCATTTGTTTGAAGTCTGACCTGATTATTCTTGCAATTGTATTTTTAATGCTCATCAGGTATCCTTGGAGAAAATGGAGAGTCACTTTTTTTAGATCATGCATATGTAATCAGACAAACAAAATATAGCTCACCTGCCCCGTTCCTCCCCTCTACAGCAAAAAGCACATCCTTCACCACTGCTCCAGAGAAAGCAACAGCCATTCACGGGGGGGACAGAGCACCAGTTTCTGACCTGCCTTGGGCACTTCTGGTGCCATCTGTCCTCACTGTAGGGACAAATGCTGCCCTCAAACAGGAATAAACAAGAGTTGTTCCCCTACTCATAAGTGCTTCCTCCAGTATTGCTCCCACATAGTTCTACACCTTTAATCCAGCTTTTTAAGGTGGCAGTTTCAGCTCCATGGGTACTTTCAGTCCTATTTTATACAGTTTAATAATCACTGCCGGGACTAGACAGAGGCAGGCAGCATCACTCGTGGTTGGCACTTGGCAGCTGTGACCTTGGCACGCCCGTGCTGCTGACAGGAGAGGGGCACTCACTGAGCAGGCGATGCAGCAGCAGGTCAGCACTTTGTGCCCGGGTCAGCCCCTCCCTCGGGCAATCATTCACAGCAGCTCAGCCAGCCCAGCCCAGCCCAGCACGAACCTGGGACATTCAGGTTCCACCCGTGAGCACACCCCAAATCCCCCTGGCCCGAGGCTCAGCGTGTGTCACAGCTCCAGGGCACACAGCAAGAGGCACAGAGAGCCCCTGAGGTCAGGAAATGCCCCCTCCTGCAGCTCAGCTCAGCTCCAGCCCTCTGTGAGGTTCCATTTCTGAGCTTGGCTCTGGAGCAGCTGCTCTACCACAGACCAACATCCTCACCCCACTCCTGCCATGAAACCTCCCAGGCAGGCAGGGCTGGGCTCAGGCTCAGCAAGAGGGCAGCTCCACACTCCCATCTCAGCAGCAAGAGCCACAGAAACCCCTCCAGACCCAGGCTAGAGGCAGAAAGTTTGAACTACTGCAGAGTGCTGCCATAAGCAGAAACCATGGACACAGGCAGTCTCCTCACCTCATCAATCATCAGGAGGGGGCAGAGAACTAGTCACCATCTCATCAGTTAATTACAACTGTTAATCATGTTTTCATTAACCTGAAATGAAGCTGCCAGCATTGCCCCTCTCTTCACCCCATGGCCCGAGTGCCGTTTCTCAGAGAGCAATTCTCCTGCAGGCAGGACACGCTCTGTCCTTCACAGCACACATCTGGCCAGCCACTTCCACACCCTGTTCTCTTGCCTCTTTTCCACACCTCCAGCCCATCCTAGGCCTCAGCAGGCACGCACACTGCCTTTGCCCTGCAGGAAATGGGTTCAGCCCCCTCACAGTCTCCCAGACCTGCTCAGGATGGGTTCCTAATGTCCTGCAAGGTCTGTGCTCTTGGCTATCAGACTGCTGCCACATCGAGCACATTGCTACAGTAACATGCCCCATTTCCCCCTGTTTTTTAAGACCACCCGGTCTATAAGCCTGCTCCTGTAAAGCATTTTTAGCTCTCCATGTACACCTGTAAACAGAGCTGTTGATGCCAGATATTCCATGGGACAGACTTTGGGAGGGGCAGGAAAACCTTGACCTGCAGGGCAGGTGGCAGGCCCCAGTGGCAGCTCTGCACCCTCCAACTCTGCTCCTGCTCCCCCATCATCTTCCACTCCTGGCTCTCCTGAGGGTGTTGATTAGTGTTAATTGAAGACTTTGGATACCACACCTTCCCCGAGGGTACAGAGGAATAATGAGCACTGTGACATTTGAGGTCCCCTTTGCCTCTGCTGTTACAGCACTGCGCCTCAGCCCTGCCTGAGGGGACAGCTCACTTCTGGGGTGAGGCAGGGAATCAGCATTCCCAGGCATGATCTGCTCTCCTTCCCTGCTCCAGCACTAGAAACCCCCTTTTCCAGGCTGAGACATCACAGCTCTTGTGTGTGTGCTCTTGGGAAAGCAGGCCCTGAGCAGAGCCATCCCCAAGGCTGCCAAGATCTGGACACCAGCTCCATGGAGCAGCATTTACCAGAGGCTGGGGAGAGGAAGGACAGGAGAGCAATCACAGATCTTGGTCCTTTCTGCTCATCTCACTCTGTGGTTCAGCCTTGGCCAGTTAAGGTGACTCCCATCCTGAACTAGGTGGCCCAAGAGGGAGTGGTGACCACTCTGGTGCAAGCCAAACCCTGCAAGGGGTAGGACAGCACTTGTTCAGCCTCCAGAGCTGTCACAGCTGAGATGGCCAGGACACACAGAGTGTCACCATACCATTTCAGAAGGCTTCAATCCATACAGAGTGACACCAGACCCCTCCAGAAGGCTTCAGGTGTCTGCCCACACAGAGTAACACCAAACCACCAGAGAAGCCTGCAAGCATCTGCCCTTCTTGTTCTTCAGCCCAGCCTTTTACACCCCTGATGCTGATGCACTGCCCCTGTGTGCCCCCTGCTCCCTTTGGTGGGTGCTCAGCACCCCTGGGCACTCCATGGCTCGTTGGTGTCAGTGCTGCTCACAGCTGTGCCACTGGGGATGAGGCTGGGCCAGCCCGTCCCATCCCAATCACCACAAACTGTGTGCCTACACAGAGCTGTCCCAGACTCCTCAGATGGGGAGGTTGCACCTCTTCCTCCATTTGCTTCACCTCTTCATGCACTCCTGACGTTCCAGAGAGAAATCAGCTCTGTTTGACCACTCCCTGCAGGTCTGGGAGGATGTCAGGAAGCCAGCAGGGAAGGGAGGAGAGCCAGGATCAGAGGCTTCAGGCTCTGCAGGTGCTTTTGCCTCCCTCTCCTCTCTCCTCCACCCTCCAGGAGCCTCAGATGTGCTAAGCAGCCTGTAAAGGTGTTAATGGGGAATGGATCACCCCTGCCACAATTGTGATGCACCATGGCACCCAGGACAGAAATGAGATATAAAGTATGTACTTACTCTCCCAGTGTGAAAACTGCTGGGTTAAATATAACCCAGGCTGCTGGCTCCAGGAAGCGTAGCTGATCTCTTCATTTGATGGCAGAGTGCTTGCTTTGCCAAACAGCCCTCAATCCCCACGAAGCCAGCAATTCCCTCTGTGCTAAATGTGGATTTACATTAGCAGGTATCAGAAGTGCATAAATTGCCTTCTTTATATAAATATTTTTATTATTCTTTTCCTTGTAAAGTCTCCCAACCCAGCCTCTCACCTGCCAAGCCCTGCTGTTGTTTTTTTGTCCAGTTAGGTTTTTGATGAGGTAAAAGTCACCCTGGTTTCTGCAGGTGCATAATTGAATGAAGGAGGTGCAATGAGAGATCAAGAAACCTTCACCACCTCCCCGGCAGCCTCAGGGTAGCACAAAGCAAATAAAACACCAGATTGTTACAGGTTAGGGCCTGTGGCAGCCTTGAGAATTAGCATCTGCCTTCCAGTAAGATTTTAGCCAGATTTCCTCTCCCTTTTGTGACCTCTTGGGCCCCAGACACAGTCTTGGAGTGATGATAAGCTGCATTTTTAACACACCACCCCCTGACAGCATGGACTGCTTGGCTTTCACCTCAGGCCTTCCACAGGATCATTTGTAATCCCCTGGACTGGAGGGACAGCTCTGGACATCCCCGCCAGAGAGGGCTTAAATGCCAAGTGAACAGTCCCAGAGCTGCAGAGCTGCTCTCCCAGCGAAGCAGCTCCACACCCTGTGCCCACGGTGGGACACTGCAGGTGCTCACACCTGCAATGAAGCTGCAGATGCAAAGCCCTCTAAATTCAGCGTAAAGCTGGGTTAGTCTGACCCTGGGGGAGGAGAGGGGAAGAAGGTGAGGAACAATGCTTGCTTGGAGGATGGAGAAACACTTCTCTGCCAGAAGTGACCTCCAGAGCTTGAAGTTAGCCAGGGGAAATAAGTCACAAAGCACACATTTCTAATGGCAGCACTGCATTGTCTGTGTCTGCATTCCATGCCTGTTTGCATCGGATCTTCTGTTTTCAAGAGATCTATAAATCAAAATACAACCCTTCTAATAAGCTGGCCTTGCCAAACACCTCATCTGCCTTCATCCAGCTGAAGTTATTGGGCTCATCAACTGAGAAGTGTCAACCAGCTGAAACTTCAGGATACCCTAGATAGAAAAAAACCAACTTATTCAAATTATTCCTTCTGGCCTCAAACTCCAAGAGCTCAAACCTTCTTTGAACCCTTATCAAAAGTGAAGCCCATTTCTTGTAGCAGCCAAGCTAGCTGCCAGCAGCATAAGAGCACACCACTCACCTTAAAAAAGCCAGCATTAATATTTACTGACTGAATGCAGGCTGCAGAACAGCTCTTATCTGTGCTGTTTAATTGTGCCAGCTTTAAGAGCAGCCCAATAAAGGCATGTCAGCAAGGCTTCTTTTTTTAAAGAGTGTGCCAAGGGATCTTGTTGTAAGTGAAGATCTGGGAGAAAAGCGAGGAGATTCATTGCATTAAGTGCTCGGTGTAAAAGTGGGTTAGACAGAACTGCTCTCCCTGGGGGGCTGCCTCTGCCAGTCACCTGGGGAGAAGGATCTTTTAGAGAAAAGCCAAACAATCCTCAGCACTACCCAGTGAATTTAGAATGGTGGCCCTGATGGTCCTCCTCTGCAGGGAGCACTGGGTGGGTGGCACTCTCAGACCCCTGTGTCCACTGGCACAGCTGAGTGAGGACATTCCACAACATTCCACAATAAAAAGCAAGCTTTCCCATCTGAGCCTTCTGATGCCACTCCTGGGGTCACATCTGCACCACCACTGTCAGTGCTGGGACCAAGGTCCTTCACAGGTTCCCTGTTTGGCTCCCTACACTCCACATTCTCACTGCCAGACAGTATTTTCTTACTGGCTCCACTTCGTGTTTCCCAGAGTAGAGTATCAGACATCTGTTTTTTTGTTTGAATTGTGGCACAGCAACACATCAGCTCAAGGCAGGGAGGGACCCCAACAAAGCAACCCCTGGGCTTGTCTGCCCACCCATTCCTCACACAGCCTTCATGTCTCTCTTGGTCCCATGGGGATATTTGTTCTGGTGTCTTCTCTGGGTTCTCCAGAGTCTCTGGGTGACTGCCACCCTCCCCACCCCCTGCCACAGCCCACAGCTCCAGCATCACCTATCCCCAGCTAATCCAGGTCACAGTCTGGAGAAACCCCGAGGAGCAGCTTCCAATCATCCCAGCCCACTGGGAAGGCAAGGCCTCACAGGGCATTTCCCAGCTTTCTTATGCCCATGGTGGTTCTCTATCCCTTCACTTCATGGCCCAGCACTGAGGCACAGAGCAGGGCAGGCTGCACCCCTGGCTGTGCTGGCAGCAGCATCCCAGAGCCTGCAGCCTCGCTGCTGGGAGAACTGGGAGCCACAGAGGCTGATTAGCCTTGTTTCTGCAGGCTGCAAGGAGAGCTTTGAAGATGCAGGCAACAAAGGGGAAAGTTTCGACTCACCTGAAGCGTTTTGCTAAAAATAGCTGCTCTTCCCCATCACAAGCTCACATTGGGCTGCTGTAGTATTTTAAAGGGAGGTTATAACATACAGCTTCCTCCTCTTACCCCACTGGATCTCAGGAGCAGCTGCAGCACATGCACATTACAGCATGCACAACACCCTGGCAACCAGGCTGCTCTCAAGGCTCATCAGTATTAGGTCCACTCAAGAAGCAAAACCCAACCCGTTTGCTATGGGGCAGTAACTGCTCACATCCCCTCAGCCCTTTGCAGAGGAATCACAAAACTCAGCAGCTCACGGCAGGAGGAAGAAGGCTAAAACAAGAGGCAGAGGCAAGAAACAATCCCTAATTACAGCAAAGAATGAAAAACCCAGGCTCTGCAGTGCCTTAGACCCATCTCTGGGGGCATTTGGTTGCACTGCTGACATTCAGTCCCTCATCACAGCCCAGAGACCTCTGCCCCACAGTTCTGCTGCCAGAATTAACCCAGCCCAGCCTATGACACCTCTCACAGAAGCACAGCACCTATCAATCAGTAAATATGCTGATTGGGATCTGGAGGTGCTTAATTGCAGATGATTTTACTGCAGTCTATGGGGTGGGTATAGATGCTCTCTCCAGGATCACGGGAGGCTGGAGAGGAGCTGGATGCTGGCAGCAGTGCCAAGGTTGCTGCTCCCAAGCCCAGATTTTGTTCCTTCTCAGGCCCTAGGTGAACACAGCCCTTCACCAATATTTAGTGCTTAGAATAATTCCTCAGCAAACACCCCACATGGAGAGCAAAGCCTTCCTCTCTCATGTTCTGGTTTTGCAACAGGATGCTTTTGCAGGAGGGTTTTAAAGTCATCCAGTCTGCTACAGATCACCAGTGGGAGATGATGTTTGGGCTAATGCTCAACTACATCTCCTAGGGCAAAGGCCAGCGAGAAATACTGCAGGAGAGCAGGGAGGGAGGGAGAGGAATTCCCTGAGCAGAAATTATTTTGAGCACAGAAAGCTGCAGAGCAGTGTGGAGCGAGGCAGAAGAAATTCAGGAGCGAGAGAGGTGGTTGTGCTGGGGGGACACAAAAGAACAGAGGAGAGAGGAGGCTTTGAGGATTCCTCTGGGGGGGCAGGAGGTGGGATGCTGCTCAGGGGGGCTGTGTGTGTGTGTGTGTGTGGAGGATCCCTGTCAGGAGCTGGCTCAGCAGAGCTGCTCCCTGCAAAGGGATTCCCTGTGCTGCCTGCGATTGGTGCTGGCACAGTGACGAGCTGCTGGAGAGGATTCCTCTTCCCTGCACATCAAGCAGAGCTGGAGGAAAACAGGAGCCCCATCCCCCTCTGCTCCCCTCCAGAGATGGGGGATTCCTGCCTCTGCCAGGGCTGAGCTCGCACAAAACCACACAGCCTCTGCCCAGGGAAATCCAGGGGGATTGGTGCTCTCTGTAAGATTCAGGAGGGAGGGGGCTATACCAGCAGAGCACTGAGAAATCAAAAATTCAGTTCCTAATGAGAGCCAACACATCAGCTGCTGTGCCTGAGACCCCCCTGAGGCATGGGAGGGTCCTGTCTGTCCCCACCGATGGAGACACCGGACACCAGCCAGTCCTGCAGAGCAGTCGTGCTCCTTCCTGCAGGTGAGGCAGCACAGGAGATGGGACCTGCGTTCTGCTGATGCCTTAAGGAGCTGCAGCAGAGGCTAGATGGAGTTTAGGGGAATAAAGAGGAGATTTACTGAAGTGCCTTCAAAGGCCACACCCTGGCAGTACCAGAGCCACAGTTGTGGTTTTGCCTGGATGGCTCCAAGATGGGAGCAGAAGAGGACTTGGTCATGAGATCTCACATTTTTATAAGTTCTGGTCCATTTGCATATTGGAGTTAATTGTCTAATTCCAGCTCTAGCTCATGAAGTCCCATCCTTTTTTTTTTTCTCCCTTCAGTCCACGTTGCTTGTGCTCTTGGGTCTGAGATTTGGATCATTTGTCCTTGGTCCCCTAGAGCAGGAATTGTTTTGTCTCCCTGCTCTGTGCAGAGAGCTCACCATCCCCTAATGTGAAGCCCAGACCCACACACTAAAGCAGCACAGAATCTGAAGAATAGAAACGCCAAAACCTGAGGCATCGGTTCCCACTGACCAACCCCTTCTTCCTTTTCACCCTCCTGAGAAAAGGACACAAGTGTCTCCTCACCCATTCAGATCATGCTCAACTACATCTAAGTGCAAAATATTAGAGCCTAAAGCCTGTGTGGAGTTCAAGGTTTGTTATAGTGACAAAACTCTGCTCTCTGACATAGGCCTGTGTGGTGACCTCAGAACATTACTCTTTTCTCCTGCCAAGGGAAGGGTCACCTTCACTCCTACCTTGAGGAGGGATCAGGAGCAGGAGCTGGCTCATGCTCTGCCCAGCTGGGAGGCATTACAGTAGAAATTGCACTGTAGGGGGTCAGCTGGGACCTTCTTTCCAGAAGCACCTCGGCTGTCTGCCTTCCTCCTTGGATGTGAGCTGCAGGGTGATCCACAGAGAAGCACCCCTCTCTGTGCTGGGGAAGATAGAGGTGGGCATCCCATCCCCCAGCTGGGGCTGGTGATGCACTCAGAGCTGTTACACAGCTGTAGCACCCTAGGGAAAAACTTTTGGGTTGGATGTCCTGCTGGTTGAGCATTCCCAGATGTCACAGGTGACTCTTCCCAGGATCACCTCTCACTCGAGGCTGGTGGTCTGGGGAGGAGCAGCACACAAAGCCCTGGTGTGAAGCACAAGGCTCCCAGAGCCATTGCAGAGCTGGATGCTGCTGCAGGGGAACCCCTGCAGGAGACCTGGATCAGCCTGCAGCCCTGGCCAGGGATAAGCCAGAACCACACTGAAGCGTCCCCTTGGCATTGTACCCAGACAAAAAGCAGCAGGGTGTTAATCCTGGCATAGCCAGACCCGTGGGGCACTGTGTGGTTGTCACACTGTCCCAAATCACGTGCAGGAGGGTAACATGTGCCTGCCTGCTGTGCTGGGGGACAAAATCCTTTGGGTGGGGAGGTCACCCCTGGAGTGGGAACAGGGACTTGTGCAGCTGCCATTGGTGCAGGGAGTTCTGATCCCATCTCCAGCATCCCAGAGATCCCCTGTGGAAGCAGTGAAGGTTTTGGCTATGCAGAAAAATCTGCTTTTTTAATCCCTCTGCCTCTTCACTCCTCCTAGCTCCCTAGGTAATACTCTGTGTGAGTTCTAACAGTGAACAAGAACTACTTAATGCTTGAAAAGTCCAGGGTCTTAAACCATTTAAAAATGAAAAAGGTAAGTCAGAGTTGCTCTCTTCATCCTGCAGTGGGGAGGGTAAAGTACTCCAGAGTGTTGATGAGAAATGTGGGATATCACAGCACAAACAGAGCTTGAGCCTCCTGCTGGAACCGCAATCCCTCTGCACCGCCTGCCTTTGCCTCCACAGGGAGAGATACTGGCAGGAAGTGGGGGACTGGCAGATAAAAAAGTGCTTCAGCCCCTGAGCCCCTCTCCCTGCCAGCCGAGGTGCAGATGATGCTGTTTTTCTCCCACCACAATACCGTCGTTATTCAGCCTGGCAGCACAAGGTGGAGTGAGTGAGTGCGGCAGGAGGGAGGGAAGGAGAGAACGCGAGTGTGCGAGGTTGGCGTTATTAAATCTATCAAACATTTCTCCGTGTTGCCGATTGCAAACTGCCGCCCGCGGCCCCTGCTCCAGCATCCCGCGTTGCCATGCCAACAGAGCCAGCCTGCCCCTGTGTCGTGAGGGGCCACTCCGCTTTCCTGGGAGCCACGGGCTCCTGGCAGAGGTTTGTGCATGTGCCTGGCCGATTCCGACTCCTAACAAGTGCATTCTTCGGTAATTGCCCCCCACAACCTCCGGTGCTGCGAGATGATTTACCTCTCTTCAGCGCTTTTAAGATGCCATCGCCAGTGCTTGACTTAATCAGGACATCCTGGCACGAAAAGCAGCCTCCTCCTGACCCCTGCACTTCCACTGTGAACTGGACATAATAAAGCAAAGAGCTTTTCCAGTTCTCTCAAAGCCTGGAGAGTTGTGGGTGTAAATGTGAGTGGCACCACCAGGAGACCACAGACCCCCTCGGGGTGTTGGCTGACTCCAAGGACAGGGGAGCAGTGGATTTGCTGCCTGCTCCTGAGCTCACACCAGTGTGACAAGGCGGGGATGTGGCACGGGGCTTGTGCTGGCAGAGAAAGCCGGAACACATCAACCAGTAGCTACCTGAGCCTGGAAAAGTAGGAATGCCCTTGGATCAGCACTGCCCTATGCTGTGTGGATGGCTCACGGCGTGAGGGGAGGTTGGGCCGATCTCCAGGGCACTCTTGCCACCAGTGTTTCTGTGATGGATGTCTGGGCATCACTGATTTGTTGGTTCAGTTTTCTCTGCAGAGCTGGGCCGTCCTTGCTGGAAGAATTATGTTGGTGGTCTGGGAAACAACTTCACATCCAGGAGCTGGAATGGTGGCCTGGAAGCAGACTCAGAAGCTCTTCCTTCTGCAGGGTGGGTGCTGGCTGTTACAGATGAGTAATGAGATGGTTGGCTCACAATTAAGGGGTGAACATTAGGTGTGTGTTAAGAGAAGTTTGGTAGATGTGCAGTTATGTTACTGCAATGTGTCCTCCCCGTGCTGGCTATCGTGGTCATTGGGCAATTTGGGAAGGATTGGTTTGTTACTGTGGCAACACCTGCCCTACAATCAAGGTGTAAGAAAGTGATCTCCACCCCTGGATGGCAAAGAAGGAGCTGACTGACAAGACTTTAAGAGGAGCTAGAAGTATAAAAAGCAGAGCATCCATTTTGAAGACGAGTACGTGGCTGGTAGTCACAGGGGCTCCTGGTGCTGTAGTTTTTCCTTATTTAGTCCTTTTGTTGTTGTTTTTTTGTTTGTTTGGGTTTTTTTTTTTTGTTTTGTTTTTTTTTTTTTTTTGTTAAAGTTTAATAAAGCTTTACAATTTTAAAAAGTGGACAGTTGTTTACCACATGGCTAAGGCACCTTAGGTGCCGGTTCCCTGGGGACACCAGCATCCAGCTCTGTCTTTGCCCCTGGCCCTGCCTCTGCAGCCTGGCCCTCATGGTTTTATCTGCAGTGCTTTGTCCTCTCCAACCATGGAGGAAAAGCCTCCCCTGCTCTGGGGAACAGAGACTGGAGCAAGGGAAGAGCAGAAATACAGGTCAGCTCACTTCAGTGAGTGTGGTGGTGTGCTGTGTCCTCCTTTAAAGAGGACCCAAGAAGATGTGAAGCACTGAATTGAGCTCATGCTGTGAGGCTTTTAGCCTTGGCAGTTCACTTCCCTTGGGACCCTGGGGAGGGCAGCAGGGGCATTTGCTTTTATCCAGTTAAAGAAACCAGCAAAAATGCACCACGGGTATCTGCAAGCCCCCTGTGAGCAGCTGCTGGCTGTGGCACACCATGACCAGCCAAATGGGCAACTGAGATCGTGATTCTGCCTGGCCACACCTGCCTGTGTTTAACCCAGCCCCTGCTCATTTCCTCCAGCCTGCTGAGTTGCAGGTGAGGACCCGAAACACCAAAGCAAGCAAAAGGTGATGTTCCATGAACTGGGAATTTAGGGTTTGCTGGGTGCCAGCTCCCACCTGCAAGCCCTGCCTGCCCATCCCACAGCAAAGCTGAGCTCTGTGGCCATTCCTGCTCTCCACCCCCAAGGAAGCTGCCTTGCCCTCCTGAAGGTTTGCAGCGAGCAGCTTTGCAGGATGCTTTGCACTTCTCCTTCCAGTTGCTTTATTCTCTTGCCTCCCTGCTGTTTCCTTGGAAAAGTTAATTTCCCCTATGGACTTTCTTTAGATGGAAACAGTCCCCCTCAGTGGAGTTGGTGAGGACAGAAAACAACAGTTTCCAGCCTGAATGGAAATAATTAGAAACACCTTTTGGTGAGGAAGAAATGGGCATGAACTGAGAAATCTTGCACCCCCATATCCATGCCTGGGGTAACCCTTTGGGTGAGATTTCTTACATTGTTTTCTTTCTTTGTCTCTGTTTACCTCTTTTTCTCTCTCCAAACAGCTAAAGGTGAAGGAAATTAAGATTAGATGTGACCTGGATTTATGGTAACAGCTTCCCAAAATCTCCTGTTCCAGCTCCAACTCACTCCCTACCGCCTTCTGCAGCAGCTGGCACCAGCAAAAAGCAAATGTAACATGTTACTAAAGTGTTATGTCTCTTTGTGCACTCACCTTAGGCTGGTGCTAGCTGCAGCAGGAGGTGTTGGGTGGTGGAAAATCAGATGTTACAGCTATTGCTTCAGTTATAGATAGCTCTGCCTGGGAAAAGGCAGTGGAGTGAGAGGGCATGGCTGGGAGAGGATTCACAGGGAACATGCTGAAACCCTCCTCTAAACAGATTTTGGAGTATTACTCCTGGAAAAAAAAAAAAAAGGAAAAAAAAAAAAAAGTGCTTTTCCTTGGGAAGCCGAGGCAAGGACAGCCGTGGTCAGCAGAGCAGCTGGCACAGGCAGTGTGAGCTGTGCCCGTCCTGGGCTCCAGCTGCTCCCCCTGCAAGGAGCAGCAGCTCCCAGGAATGCTGCCTCCCTGCTGCTCTCAGGTGCTCTGCTGAGCCTGAATTTTTGAAGAGAGAGCAAGAGGATTAATTTTCTCAGAAAATATGGCACAAAGTGGAGATGTTCTGCAGAGAGAGGATGATTTTTTCCCCCTCCATACTCATGATAGAAAATTGTAATAGGCTTTGTTCTGATGAGTGTTGCAGTACTTATCAGGGTAAATTTAGTATTGCCTCCTATTATAAATGACAAGAAAGGTACAGCTGAAAACAAAACTTTATCCTGACATTTCAGAAGCAACTGTACGTAGATAAAATATTTTCGCCCATCTTTTCATATTGAGATCAATTAACTGCTGGGTTTGGAATTTCCTGCCAGGTCAAAGTTCTGTTACAGCACTGTTTATAGTCAGACTGGGTAAAAAACCACCAAAATGGAAAGTACTGAGGTAAAAGTTTTAATTATTAAGAGTCTAGAGTTGAGAACAGGGAAATCACAGCCCATCAACAACCCTACTGCTCCCTCACCATGTGAGTATGAGCAAAATACCTTGTTTTATGTGTCCCAGAGGAAACATGGATGAATTCCTCCTCCTGAGGACACTGTGGGAAGGTGTGGGTAGGCTAAAACAGCAAAAGGGGAAGTGGAAGGGTGGCAAAAAGGGATGGGGATGTCATTTTTTGCAATGTGCTCTGTGCAGGGCCGGTGTTGGTGTCAGGGGAGAGGTGTGGGGGGTTGAGCTGAGCCTCCATCCTGACCCAAAATGGGCTGAAATGAGCAGGGAGAGCTGGGCAAACCTCACGTGTGGGACAAAGCAGCACTTCAATACATTTCTTGGGAGTGTCTGGCAGGGATCCCCTCTGCTCTGGATTAAATGCAAGGACAGGTGTACAGGGAGATCTGTGGGTTTGAGAGAGATTTTGAAGAGCAAAAGCAATTGGTATGGATGGAAACCACTTGCTCTTTTCTCCTTTCCTTTCCTTTCCTTTCCTTTCCTTTCCTTTCCTTTCCTTTCCTTTCCTTTCCTTTCCTTTCCTTTCCTTTCCTTTCCTTTCCTTTCCTTTCCTTTCCTTTCCTTTCCTTTCCTTTCCTTTCCTTTCCTTTCCTTTCCTTTCCTTTCCTCTCTCTTTCTTTTCCCTTCCTTCCTTCTCTCTCCCAACAGCTAAATGTGGAGGAAATGAAGGTTACTCTCACAACCTCTGTGCTGACCATGCCTTAGCCCCCTCAGAACACTTTAAGTGGGAGTGGAACCCTCCTGGGGATTTCTCTGGGAGCTGGTGTCACTCCCAGTGTCACCTGGTGCTCAGAGCAGCTCCCTCAGCCCAAACCAGTGTAATCAGCTTCAAAACTTGTCTGAGGCTCTGAGGGCAGCAGCACTCTGCATGTCCCTCAGAGCTGAAGAAGCACTACAGGTGCTCAAAGGAAAACTGCATTTTGCTGCAGTTCTTCTGTCAAAGCTGGGACAGCCTGAGCAGAGACAGCAGCTGTCCCTGTGAGGTGACAGCCAGCAGCCTTTGCAGCTCCTTGAGTGCCCAGATGTCTTCTCTGGGCTCTCCTTTCCCCTGACTTCTCTCTTTTTCCCTACCCTCAGTTAGGCTTTTATCTCCCCCTTGGTTCTTGGCAGGTTTTTGTGACCGTTTTCTCTCCGAGTGCCTGTCCCCCTTCCCTCTGCTCCCTGCACACACAGGCAGCCCCGTGGCTGGAGCTGCTGCTCCCCAGCCTGGAGAAGACCTGCCCTGTGCTCCATCACTCTCAGCCTGTTGCCAGGCAACCCAGCATCACATGGATTTCACTCCCAAGCTCCCAAACAAACTGCAGATACAGGGGATTTTCCTCCTGCTCGTCCAGAGAGGGACCTCAGCTGCCTCCCTGGCAGCTCTGCGGGGTCTCCAGTGGTCACTGCTGGCTGCTGGCTTTGCTGCAGCTCCTCGCTTTGCCTCCCCATCTGCCACCTTGGCACCTGGGAGGGCACACACTGAGTTTTGTTGGAAGGTTAGTTGGTTTGTGGGGCTCCCTCTGGGCACAGCCCACTTGCAGTGGTGGCAAGCCCTGCCATGATCCTTGTCTCCCTCAGGGAATTGCTGTTCAGCTCTCCCACCCTCACACTGCCCAGGGCTGGGGAATTACACAAGAGCTTTGTTTTCACAACTCCAAAGGCTAAAATGGCTTCAGAAGTTGAGGCACGACCCCAGATTGCCTGCTGTCAGCAGGCTGATGGACTGTCAGATCTGCCTCAGGGGCAGGACACACGTCTCACTGTGTCCCAACCCATAATGTACAAACCGTGTTTCCTGACAGCCATATAACACTCCTGAGAGCTAATTTTGGCACAATTATCACCCTTTTCAGGTCATAAAAGTCACTCAGCACTCACCCACCTGATTAGAGCTGTCAGCCAAAGCCTCCTGTAGCCACTGCAGGGGTGAAGCACCATGGAAAAGCACACATGGGTTATCCCATGAGCCAGAGAGGAGCACACATCGTGTTCCCAGGAGGAATGTGCTGCAAATGCCCTGTCCCAGGCAGGAGGAATGCTAGAGGAAGGAAGAACACCTCTCCCAAAGCAGGATGTGCCTTCAGAAAGCACTTTTTGCAGGTGTCCTCCTGCATTTCCACACTAGCAGCTGGACTCGGGAGTGTCCAGCTTCCACCACAGAAAGAGTGTCCAATTCTTCCACCACAGAAAGAGTGTCCAGTTCTTCCATCACAGAAAGAAAGAGTGCCCAGCTTCCACCACAGAAAGAGTGCCCAGCTTCCACCACAGAAAGAGTGCCCAGCTTTCACCACAGAAAGAAGCCTGCTAGGTGTCTGAGAGAGACCAAATTTGTCAGGTCAGAAACCTCCCAGCTGGGAATGGGGCACTACCAATGGAGACCAGAACATGGTTAAGGGGGTCCTGATCTGCTCCAGAGAAAGAACTGAGCAGAGCAGCTCTCTCCCTCATGACATGACGCTGGAAAGGTGCAGACTGACAGCTATGGGGATCCTCTTGCATCCTTTGTTGGGACCTTTCAGGCTCCATTAGCTCTCTGAAATGCCTGTGCAGCAATGCACACGGCGTGGGGCATAAACAAGAAGATTTAGAGATCTCTGTGTGGTCACAGAGCCATAATCTCATCACAGTTACAGGTCATGGGGAACAGGAGAGCTGCTTGAGGCCTGGAGGAAAGCCAAGTCACTCCAGTGCTCAGAAAGGGCACGAAGGAGGACCCAGGGAGCTGCAGGCCAGCCAGCCTCAGCTCCATCCCTGGAAAGGTTATGGAACAGCTCATCCTGAATGTCATCTCCATGCATGGGGAGGAGAAGGAGGTTACCAGGAGCAGTCAGCACGGGTTCAGCAAGGGGAAATCATGCTCAACCAGCCTGATAGGCTTTGGGGATGGAATGGCTGCCTGGGTAGGTGAGGGAGAGCAGTGGTTCCTGTCTGCCCTGGCTCCAGCAGAGTCCTCGACACTGTCCCATAACCTCCTCACAGGGAGGGTGGGAGGCTGAGAGGCTGAGGTTGGACAGTGGGTTGAGAACTGGCTGGGTGGCAGAGCTCAGGGGGTTCTGATGGTGGCACAGGGTCCAGCTGGAGGCCTGTGACTGGTGCTGCTCCCCAGGGGACACTACTGGGCCCAGTCCTATTCAAATTTATTCAGCCATGACCTGGAGGAAGGGGCATTGCCTGTGGAGGACACACCACGAGCTTTGTCACGGGATAAACACAGGGGAGGACTCTAGGAGATCTGGGCCTGACCCCTGAGGCTGAATGGAGTGCAGGTGTCCCCAGGGAGCCTCTCTTGTGACCTTTACTGTGTCCCCTTGGCGCAGGTGCTGGATGCTGCAGGGAAGGCAGGTGGCACCTGCTCTGGGAACACTTTGTCCAGCAGGGACCAGCAGCTGGGCTTCTCAGCTGCCCCTTCGTCCTGGGTGCTGAGCCCTAGAACAGGAGAGCTGTGGGGCCAGAGGGAGAAAAAGGAGATGAAACCATCCACACCTCCATGTGGTGCTCAGGAGAGGAATTTTTTACTTAGATCTTTTTCATCCATTCTGCTGCTGCTTCCAGATGTTTTTGTTGTAGCTCCATGACTCAGACCAGGAGCTTTGACTCAGAAGGGGACTCCTCTGCTGGCACAGGTGGGCAGGAGCATCCCTAGGAGTGAGAAGTGGGACTCCCTCTGAAATGGGAAGGCCTAATGGGGGACAGATTCCATCACTGACAATAATGAGCAGGGGGGCATTTTTGGGCACTTCCTACCTCTCTGCAGGGGCTGAAGGGCCTTTTCCTTGTTTTGTGCCCTTCACACTGCCAGTCCCAACAGGATCAGAAATGCCAGTGCCCCTCCTGAGCACAGTCATTGAAAGGCAAAGAGGAAATCATCCCGGGAGCCTACAGACAGACAGATCCACAGGACTGGGCTCTGCACCCCTCAGCACGTGGGCAGGGATGGATCCACAGCTCCCCTGGCACCACAGCTCTGCTGGGGATGTGTGGCAGCCCCGAGGCTGCCCTGCACACCTGACCCACCTGCCCTCCCTGTCACCCACCTCGGGGGTGGCTGGAGCACATTGTCCTTGTGCCACAGGCCAGGACAGTGTCACTGTCACCCTGCAGGCTGTGTTGTTGGGAGTGATGTTCTTTTGTTGTAGACATAAGGGCTAAACCTCAACCACCACAGCTATCAACAACCCCAGCAAGCACAGCACTTCTGCACACTCCTAACCAGAGGACCTTTGCTCAAAGGCCAGATCATTTCCCAAATGAAGGAAAGCCCAAACTGAACATTGTCTGCAGCCTCCTCAGCTCAAAGACAGGCTGGAATGGGAGGTGGTGCATGAAGCCACCTCCAAGGACAATCCTTTGTCCCTTCCCACCACACTTTGATGCTCTGCTTGGAGAGATTTGAGCACATGGGACATACAGGACTGCAGGTAAATTCTGCTCATCAATTCCTCCATTCACAGTTCCTAAGAATGGTCAACATTCCCACATACTCTGGACTACCTTGCAAAGTGGTGAAGGATCTTTAGCTCAGCAAAGATGGGGAGCCCTGTGGATGCACTCTGAGGCATTTCCTCAGGAATATCTAACATCTAGCACATGGTGTGTCCAGGCAGAGAGGCTCCTAGGCTAGACATGAGGAGGCATTTGTGGATCAGAGGATGCAGTCACTAAAACAGGAGTCACAGCTGCCCAAGCAGCTGATGGTAGCTCTCAGCCCCACCAGTCCAAGGGGGCTGTGACTTGTGGTCTTTCTTTGCCAGCAGCTGAGGGTGTTTAGATGGCCCTGGGGGGGATGATGGAGCCTTTGTCCTGTAGGATAGCTCGAGGGAAACCTTTCCTGCAGGAACCTGGAACTGGAATTGCAAAGACTCTTTGGTTTAGTGAGCTCAATCCTGGATGCAGCTGCAGCAGGACACAGAGTCTGTGTTCTATACAGGATGGGAAAACTTCCCTTTGCCTCTGCTTGTCTCTATTTCCACCTCATGAAGTGCACTTCATTTATTTTCAGGTTGTTTTCTACCTTCTGCACAGAAATGCCAGCTGTAAGACTGCATTTTCTCTTTTTCTGCAGGACTTCCATTAAATTTCTGGTTTTATAAAAGTTCTTTTTCTTTCTCTGCTCTTGTTCTTGTTCTGCTTTAGAGGAACAACCATCTTCTTCTGGGAATTGTTGGCTGGGCAGAAGACCCAGCTCTCCAGCTGGCTGGGAGAGGGCGTGAGGGAGATTTTTCACCTTGATGGCAAGCCCTTGGGAAAAGCAGCACTTGGGGCTTGGAACTGGTAGTGACCACTGGAGAAGAAGAGAGGCCAGGGTGTGGAGATTTCAGCAGATCAGGAAGTAACAGAGGAGTGAAAATGAGTGATTTAATAGTGGAGGACAGCACATGGCCACAAACACCATGCCCATGGCCTCTGTAGGGTGGTTACAGCCACAGCTGCAGCCTCTCACAGACACTGGCAGGGTCAGAATGTGAACTTCAGAACAGCCCATCACTGGGCCCTCCCTGGAGAGCAGGCAGCCCCCAGAAGGGGAGGGAGACACAGCTTTTGGGGCTCAGGGAGGGGCCCATCTTCTGGAGGGCAAGGAACAAACCCCTCAGTGAGCATGGGCACATCTGCATCAGCCTTCACGAGAGCCAGCAGAGGTGGGCACTAACTCCAGAGCAGGCTTTATCCAGAACATGGCTCCAGGTAGGGTGTTCAGCAGCACCCAGCGGGGCCCATCTTCTGGAGAGCAAGGAACAAACCCCTCAGTGAGCATGGGCACATCTGCATCAGCCTTCACGACAGCCAGCAGAGGTGGGCACTAACTCCAGAGCAGTCCTTTATCCAGAACATGGCTCCAGGTAGCGTGTTCAGCAGCACCCAGAAGCTCCTTTGGATGCATTCCCTGCCAAGCAGGGCTTTCCAAAGTTCCCTGTTGTGGCTGAGTGGTCAGATAATTCATGTGACACGGTTTCTGCTCCCAACTGAGAGAACTTGCAAGCACAAATGTCACCATTTGTGAGCATAATTTTTCCTCTTCATGTGTGCCTCTGACATTTGCCTTTCACTTACCTTTCCTGCCAGTAACCTGCAATCATGGCTGGTGGGAGGGAGCAGAGCAAAGGGGGCAGAACAGGAAGGGACCAGGTAGGGCTTAATGGGGCCTCTGGTGCCCAATCTCCCCAAGAGCTCCTCCCTGGTGCCCAGCAGCTTAAATCAGAATAAATGCTTCAGAAAGTCCGTGCTGTCAGGAGCTCTGCATGCTGGCAGCAGCAGAGGAGGTAAATGCTGTACCTGTACACAGCCAGCACCTGATGGCACCAGGCAGCTCATCCTGGGCACGTGGGGACATCCTGCAAGATCAGATCTGCTGGGCTGGCTCCTCTTCTTCAACAGAGTTGTGGAGAAACCCTACAGCTTTGGCCATGGACCCCTCAGCCACAGGAATTAGGGAGCCACAATCTCCTGGGGATGGTGACAAAGCATGAATTGCTTGTGACACCTGGTGTGTGGGAGCCCAGGGGCATCCTGAGGGCACAGTGCAGGGCCAGCACTGGGAGCCCAGGCACACAGGCTTGCTCTGTGCTGCCATGCAGTGAAATGTCACCAGCTGGGTGTCCTGGGGAGGTCCCTGCACCCTGCATTCCCTGTGGAGGCCACAGTGAGTGGCCAGCAGTGAAAGCCATGGGCAACATGGCCCTGACTCCACAGGGGCAGGCACATTCACTGGCAGGTGACAAGTGCCACTTACTTGCTTTGGTCTTTGGGAAGGCAGTAGAGATCACTGCTCTGAGCTTAATTTGCTAAGTCTGGACAAGCAGGGGTGGTCTGGGCACTAAACCAAGCAGAGAACATTTCCCACCAGCCTCAGGAGTAAGTGAGAAGAACTTCTCCCTTCTCATTGTAGCCCAGCCTCACTGCAGATGTTAAACCTTCTCCCAGCCTTCCTTTGCCCCACGAGCCCCACAGGTTCAGTGTCCCCAGTGACTCCAGGCCAGCTCAGCACAGCACTCAGCTGTTCCCTGGTTTGGTGGCTCTGCACGGCCACAGTGCATGTGGCCTGCCAGGGGGAAGCTCCTCAGAAATGGCACTCCCCACCAGGCTTTTTGGGAGAAGGAGATTGGGAGCACAGGATCTGATGCCTCTGATGAGGAAACCAAGTAGAGCCAAGCCAGGTATGAGGGAAAGGAGCATTAGGAATCCCAGAGAGAAGGATGCTCTCAGATTCACACAGAACGGGACAGGGGCAGAGTGACCTCCCTGCTCCTGCTGGCCAGATCTCCCTGCAGGGAGGGCAGGACAGAGCAGCTCCCCAGTGGCCACTGGACATTGCCCTGTGCCCCTTCAGAGGCATTTTGGAGCTGGTCCTGCCCAGCTGCAGAGACACATGTGCTCTGCCCCTTGTCCCAGAGGGCTTTGGAGACCATCTACACACGGGTGCAAACCAGGATGTACCTTTTCAGAAGGGCTGCTCTGAGCTGCCAGGCAGGTGCAGAGGAGATCCCATCCAGGCTGGTGAGAGCTCAGATGTTTCCTCCTTGAGCTGTGGCTTCTGCTCTGCATTCACAGTGCTGCTGGATCTCTTCTTTTTCCTAGAGAAAAAAAAAATCCTTCCTGGTAGTACATTACTGCATGCCTGATGGAGAGTTCCTTCATTATATTATTTTTTAAGACAAAGATCAGAGGCTGGTGCACAGGAGGCCGTGGTGATTTCAATGGCTGTTACCATTCCAGCAGGCAAAGCCCCAGCACCAGGAGCTGATCCTCAGCAGCATTTCTGGAAGTCCAGGCTCCCTTTTCCCACAAACTCCATTGTATGCATAACAGCATCCTTCAGGGAGAGCTGAGCATCCCTCCTGAACTGGGCTTCCCCAGCCTGGGGGAGTCTCCAGCCCCAGCAGAGCCTCCAGATCTCCCCCAGTGCCCCTGGAGGAGGCCACCAGGCCACTGGGCTCTGTGGCATGGAGACATTCTGAGGAAATCACCTCATTTTCCATCTCTGTGGCTGCAGGAGGAAGCTCAGCCTGTGCTGATGACAGTGTTTCAGGCAGCCACAGCACCCATCAGCGCTCACAGCTGAGCCACTCTTGTCCAGGCACAGCCCCCCTCTTGCCAAAATGCCATCACCTTTCCCATCATCTTCCCTGTGCCCACCTCCCCGGGGAAAAAAAAAACAAAAATCCACCTCAGCAAAAATGCTCATCCATCCTCTCTGCAAGCCAGCAGGGGTTAATGCTGTCAGCCATGACGTCAGGATCCCAATTTGTCCGGAGAGTCCCCCTCCCCAACCACAAACTCCCTCTCTCCTCCCCTCCTCTTGTGACTTTGCAATGAGCAGCAAAACTCCACAGGAGCTGCGGCAACAGCACTAGGGAGACATCCAGCCCTGCCTGCGAGAGCAGCCCTGCTGCAGACAGGGATTTATCTATTTTCTACACATGCATATATGTAATTTTTTTTATTCACTGGGCTGCATTTGCTGTTCCTTTTTTATTTTATTTTTTTTTCTTTTTAGCCTTTTCACAAAAGCCCCAAACCTCCCAAGTGACGAGCCTGAGATTTCCCTAAAATAAAATAACTGCACAGTGGGGCTGGGTGGCTTCCCCTTCCCCCGTTGGAAAATAAAGAGGAAAGGGGGAGCAAATAGGTAAAATCCAGAATAAAATCATATTGCTCGAAAACTCACACGTCCTCCCTCTCTCTCTCTCTCTCTCACACACACACACACACACACACACACACGCTCTTTCTCCTCCTCCTCCTCTCTGAAGGTGGGTAGCAGGAGCCATGCAACATCTGCAGAACCGGATGGCAAAAGAGCAGGAGGAAAAATAATCCAAGTGGAGTGCTCAGGGGACACTGAGTTGGGTTTTTTTCTTTTTCCTTTTTTTTTTTTTTTTTTTTTTTTTTTTTTTTTTAATTTTTCATTCTTCTTCTGCCGCGTACCTGTGAGATTCGATTTCACATTTTGCTGAGCCCATTTTGGGGCATTTTATTTTTCTTTCTCTTGGGATTTTCTCCATTGCCAGAGGATGTCTCTTGTTGAGAGGATGCTGAAAGGAAGAAGAAACGAATTCTTTGACTGGCACTGAAGCACCGGGGGGGATATTTTTCCCCCTCATTTTTTAATTTTTTGTCATTATTCTTTTTCTCTAGGAAATCATTAACTGGGGGGGGGGTTGGTTTCTTTTTTCCCTCCCCCCCTTTTTTTGGAGGGGGACTTCAGAAGATCCATCTTTCTTTCCCCTCCCCTCCAAAGATTTTTTTTTTCATCCTTCGTCTTTGTGGAAATGTGGACATTTCAGGCAGACAGATTGAGTGGAATTGTCTCTGCTTTAGCAGCTCTTTGTCTCGCCTGCTGTGCGCAAAGGTAAGGATTGCGATCCCAGGCTGCAGGGACGGGGGGCTGGCACAGGGCTTGTTTGTCTTGGTCGGGCTTTTCTCCATCGAGCTGGATGTGGGGAAGAGGAGGGGGTTCTTTCCCCAAATCGCTTCCCCTGCCGTCTGCTATTGTTATTCCCCAGCCCGCGCCGTTCGGGGGGAGGAGGGATGCTCGTACATGAGATGTGGAGCAGACTCTGCGGACGGAGCCCACCTCGCAGAGCGTGTGTGCGTGTCCCCCTGCCCAGCCCGGGGGAAAATGGCCAAGCGAAGGGCTTTGCTGGGGAACATGGTGCCCGCAGGAGCCCCGGAGCTGCGCTGCGCGCCCGGCACGGGCTGCCTTGGCCGTGCACACGCAGCCACGCTCGCATCCGTGCGGGCTGCGCTGTGCCACAGCCGCGGCTCTGCGGAGCCCCGGGGGCGATGCCCACGGCCGTGCCCCGCGCGGATCGGTGGCATGCAACACCTCCTCCGCGGGTGCCATCCATCCGGATCCGGCCCTGCGTGTGCGCAGCCAGCCGTGCACCCGTGTGTCACTCGCTCGCACCTCCAGCGCGCAGCTTCAGCTGCCCTGCGTGGCACCGGGCAGAGCTGGCACCGCTCCCCTGCCCGCTCCGGCTGTTCCTGGGCTGTGCCCGGAGCTCTCGCGGCGCTCCGGAGCTGCGGGCGCCCATCCAGCCAGGCCAAGGTGTGCGGAGCGCACCTGTTTGCTCGCTCATCCGCTCCTTCACGCACGGGGGTAGCGCTGCCTGCTGCTGCTGCTGCTCACCCTGCCTCCCTCCCTGCCTCCCTCCGCACACCTGCGGGCAGGTGCGTTTGTCCCTGCGCGCTGGCGGGGGGAGCTCTGGCATCTCCCTGCCCAGCCGTGCTCGGGGAGCTGCGCGATCCCGGCGCACACACGCAGTCCTTGTGCGGCTGTGGGTGCCCACATTTGTGCTGCCGTCATTATAAACATGCATGGTTCCTCTTGGGGCTGTGAGTGCCCAGATTTGTGTTCCTGTCATTATAAACACACACACACACACACACACACACACACACACACACACTCTGTGAGGCTGTGGGTACCCAGATTTGTGCTCCCATCGTTATAAACACGCACAGGTCCTTGCAGAGCTGTGGGTGCCCAGATTTGTGTTTCCGTGGTTATAAACACGCACAGGTTCTTGCAGGGCTGTGGGTGCCCACATTTGTGTTCCCATCATTATAAACACACACAGGTCCTTGCAGGGCTGTGGGTGCCCAGATTGTGCTCCCATGGTCACAAACACTCACAGGTCCTTGCAGGGCTGTGTTCCCATGGTTATAAACACTCACAGGTCCTTGCAGGGCTGTGGGTGCCCAGATTTGTGCTCCCATGGTTATAAACACACGCAGGCGCAGGCGCGCCCACCTTGCCCACACCATTCATGCGTGGTCCTGCTGTGTGGGGACACACACGCAGGCAGCTTGGGAGGCACTGGCCAAGCTAATGTGTGACATTCAAAGCCCACAGCAAGCCCCTTTGCTCAGACGTGTGTCCTTGCATGTGTGTCTGTCTGTCCAGCACCGATTCTCACCCGTAGTCTGCGTGTGTGCCTGTGCACAGCTCGGAGACAAAACACTCTCCATGTGCACGAGCCTCCAGCTACTCCTACACACCCCAGCCAGCAGCACGGGGTGCTGGGATGGAGATGTTTGGCTGCAAGGGTACGTGGCTGTGCAGAGCACATGGCCACTGACACAGAATCAGGGGCACAGCACTCTGGAATTCAGATCACAGGCTGGCTGTGTGTGCTCCCCGAGCGGATGCAGACCCACATTCGCCAGGAATAGCACTGGCATGCAGCTGCTCGCCCACAGCTGGGCAAATGCACGACTTGCCTCCTCAGTGGGAGGGATGTGGCTTTTTGGATCACAGGGAGCACTGGGAGGCAAAAGACCTTGTCCTTAATCATGATGGTTTATTCTCTCACTAGGCCACCTTGTAGCTGGTGAGGAGGAAAGAGTCCCCGTGGCCCTCTTCCCACTCTGCCCCTCTCTACAGGGTCCCTGACACATTGTTTGCTGTCTCTACCTCAATTTCCCTTCTTATATTAATGAGGTAAACACTGATTCCTGAGTTTATGCACTGCAGGAAGCCAAGCAGAGGTGTCCAAATACTTTGAGAAATGCACAGTGTCCACGTTATGAATATGGGAGTCTGTGTACCTAGGAATTGCTGTCTGGAGATGAACAAATGCTGCTGCACGCTCCCAGTGCTCAGTGACAGGACTGTGTTTTGCATGCTGCAAAACCTCACACACCTGCAGAGAAATCCACAGGTGCAAGCGGACCCTGCAAGCCTGGACACGGCGTTGTGAAAGCGCCCACCTGCGCACACCTCCCTGGCCTTTTCACAGTGATTAAAGCCCTGCGAGGAAGAGCTGCACCCCTCTCAGGAGCACGCTCAGGAGTGGAGCTCAGACCCCTTCCCCTGCCAGCATGAGGGCTCGTTGGTTGTGCATGCACCAGAGCTGGGTGCTGCCTCACATTTGCACATCCCAGTCCTGCTGAGAAATTCCTGCACATCCAGAGCCCTGAGAGCTGCCCAGGCTCCCAGGTGGTCCCACGTGCCTCTACCCACAGTTCTAGGGAGAGTCTGGATCACCAGACCCAAAAATGCCTGCTTCTGTTCTCCTCATAAATCGTGTCCACAGCCCAGTGTCTCATCACACCCCAGCGGAGCAAGGTTTGCACCCCCAGCCACCTCCAGGCCCTTGCTGGGAGGTGGTCACACACATGCACGCACCTCTGTGTGTGTTCTGTAACCTCACCCAGTGCTCCCCTGTGTCTGTGTGCACAGGCAGAGAGTCCCTACCCACTCCGTGCAGCCAGGGGAGCACGCCTGTCTGTCTGTCTGTCTGTCTATGTGTCTGTGTGTGCAGACACAGGGACATGCCAGCGGCAGCCCCTGGCACGGGGCTGGCAGAGGCAGTGCCGTGGTGCAGCTTTCCAGGTTGCCCGGGATGGATGTGGGAGGCGGTGTTGACAGGGAGACATGCTGTTGTGGTGGGTGACTGCAAAGAGCAGCAGTTGTCACCGGCAGGGTCTCTATTCTCATGCAAAGCAGGGGACGAGGGTGGCACAGAGGCTGGGGATTCAGGCACAAAACCTGATACACCCCGCAGCACTCAATAGGGCCAGTATTTTTAGCATCCCCTGCTTTCTGGCTTCCCACCTTCAGTTTAGGTTTGGCCCTTGGGCTGATTTCAGGAGGAGCTCTTTTCTGGCTGTAACGGCTGGATGGGTGTTAGGGAGGACATCTGCCCCCTCTGTGTGCAGGTTAAAGGGCTGCCAGGGAAAGGATTGCTGCTCTGGCACACAGAGGGGAAGATGGACTCTCCTTCCCTGGCTCTGCCTCTTGATCTGCGTTGCTAAGAAGTTACAGTGATGCTGAGTGACAGAAACTGAATTTTTACATGGCAAAGATCAACCGTATATCGAGGCTGTAGGAGAAGAAGGAGATATTGTTTTCTTCAATATCTTCCTTGTTTGCTTCAGTAACCTGAAGAAAGCCCTGGGTGCTGTGGGAAGCAGAGGCTGCACTGGGCTGTGTGACAGGGCAGGGTGCCTGCTGGGCGCCACTCGTGTAGTGGGGACCTTGGGACGTGCCAAGTCTGTGCTGGCTGATGTAAGACCTGGAGCAAGAGCCCAGCTGGGCTGAGGAAGGGGAGTGAGACCTGCAAGGGAGAGCTGCAGCTGCCCCAAGCACAGCCTGGGGCACAGAAAGGACAATTTCTGCCTCTGTCTGTGCACCCCTCTGTAGGCACAGACAGGGAAGCCCCCTGGGTGTGTGGGTCAGTGTTCAGGATGCTCATTGAGGGGTGCAGCAGCAGCAGGACCCCTGGGGTGCCTAAACCAGAGGGGCACCAAGGGACAGAGCTTGGGGTGCCCTGGAGTCAGGGTGAGCTACAGTAGAGGAGCCAAAACACTGCTGAGAATTCTGAGCCCCTCCCAGGATAGCTCAGGGCTCCTGTGGGGTCGTGGGCAGGTGGGGGGCTGGGAGCTGTGCCAAGGACAGAAGACACGAGTGAGAGAGAGCACAGAGAGGCTCTGCTCGTGGCTGAGGTGCCCCGGTGCCCTGGGGTGTGACGGATGCTGAGGTAGCTGGCCGGGACCCCTGGTGCCACACGGGATGATGAGAACTCTCTCCTTTTGTCTTTCAGCCCCTCCACTGGAAATATTTCTGTGGTGAAAGAGATTGTGGACAAACTGCTCAAGGGCTATGACGTCCGCCTCAGGCCTGACTTCGGAGGTACGGTGAGGCAGGGGCAGGGACAGGGGACAGGGGACATGGGACAGGGGCAGGGGCTGTGGCTGTGTCTGTGTCTGCCTGTGCTGGCCCCTTGGTACTCACACCGTGGGCAGTGCTCCCCTCAGACATCTCCAACCTTATCCCTCACATCCTTATGTCCTTCTCCCTCACATTTCTGTCGCCCCTCCTGCTTTTCCTTCTGCCCTCGCTGGCTGCTCTCCTTCCAGCCTCACCCATCTCTGCAGGCAGCTGGCTGTCCCTGGTGTGACGTTTCTGGGGATATTTTGCCACAAAAGAGACACTCAGCTTTTCCTTTGCTCCCAGCTTTCCTCCATCACGGACAACAAGTCACCCCTCCTCCATTTGTGCTCCCAGTGCCAGATATTTTGGCTCTTTTCCTTTTTGCAGAGGGTCTGTTTGGTGGGGCTGTTGGTCGGCCTGCAAACCTGCTCCTTCAGCAACAGTGAGGCATAAAATATTCCCTGGGGAGCTGGTGGCCTGGCTGCCACTCAGCAGGAGGGGCAAGGATCTTCAATTCCTCCCTTGGGTCCTGTGAGCAAGCAGGAGAACCACAAGGGCCTGGTGGAGATGAAATATGGAAAATCTTTGGGCACTGTTGTGTTCCCAGGTCCAGCTGAGGTCCATTTCTTGGAGAGGAGCAGGCACTGGAAAAGCACAGGGAGGGGGATTTGAGGGCTTCTGGACTCAGCCTGCCAAGCCTGGCTGTTTTAAGTATTTTCTGGGCAATGCTGTTTCCTCCTGATGAGGAGATGTGAGGGGCTGGGCGATGCTCAGCCCACGGGAGGACAGCTACACGTCCAGGTGTCCCTCTCCATGGCACTGATGGGCAACAGGCTCATGCCTGTGCTCTCAGGGGGAAGAGAGCCCAGGGACAATTATGTAGTTGCTCAAGGGAGCAGTTTTCTCTCAGCAGGGCTGCTCCGTGGCTCCCAGAAGCTGGGAGTGAAGGAATACCCTCACTGCTTTCAGCAGGGTTTGAAGGCACCATCGCTGTTCCCCATGACCGAACCCGTCTCTCCTTGAAGCCTCTGGTTTCCCCGCACCTCACCCAGACCTGCCCCATGCTCTGACCACCCCGTACCCTTCAGCAGAGTCCCTTCCACCCCACAAACACCATCCCCACCACCCTCATCTCCTTGTTCTACCCCGTGCTGGAGCAGGGGCTTTCGGGAGGCAGCACCAGGCGCTGCTGGGCCCTGGCCTCACTGAGGGCTCTGGGTGGGAAGATGATGCCCACCCCTCCACCGTGCTCAGGGGCCCCTGGGAGGTCACCCGGGGCAGTGGGGAGACACTCTGGCTGCAGCATCCTGCAGGCTTACAGGGCTTCCAGATCTTCCCTCTCTCCTTTGAACTTGGGATAGGCTGGCTTTGATTTAAAGGCTCTGCCCAGCAAACAAGAAATGTCCCTATTACCTGGCCAGGCCTGACCACAGAAATTGGTGCAGTCACATTTTATGAGGGGGAGAGCCGTGGAGATGACATAAAACTGGAAGAGGAGCAGGGTGTAAAGGCATGGCAGGGACTGTGATCCAGTGCAGCAGGAGGAGAGCTGGCTCTGCAGTCACGGAGCACAGGGAGCCACGGGCTGGGGCCACCAGGTTTTTGTTCCCTGATTCCAGCCCCCAGGGCATCCAGGACAGGGCTGGGCCCTTCCTCTGCTGACCCTACAGATCTGTGCCGTGCTGGGGCTGGGCTCAGCAGGCACTGCAGGATGGATGGGGCTGGGCAGCCCTGGCATTTCATTTGATTTTACTCTGAATTCCTGTAGTGCAAGCTGCATTTCTCCTCACTCAAGAAAAGAAATAGAATTATGACCATAACTCCCTTCCCTGTAATTGCCCCACTGTTGCCCTTCACCCTTTCTTGTCCTTCCCTTTGCTCATGAGAGCCAGGTCCTGGTGGGGAGCACTTGGTGCTCGTGGTGCAGGGATGCCCAAACTATCAGCATGCCTGGCTCCCTCCCCAGGACAGGCTCATCCAGGCAAAATTCCTGCAGTATTTCCAGCTGGGCTGACACAAGGGTCTGGAAGCTGGAGACTGTTGGTGTTACAAGGCCAGGGAAAGGGGTGGAAGGTTCCTTGTACCACTGCTGTACCCAGAGCTCACCAGCTCTCTGGGCTTTTGGATCAAACCTATTTCTAGGTGAAATCCAGTGGGGTCATGCCAGGAGGTGTTTAACCCTGTGTGGCTCCCAGTCCTGTGTGGAGAGGGTGAAGTTCTCCCCAGTAACTTGTGTGCAGGTGGCATGGCCACAGGACCCACAGAAACAGCTTGAAGCTGTGCCAGGGGAGGCTCAGGTTGGATATTAGGAAAAGGTTCTTTCCCCAGAGGGTGATTGGAACGTGGAACAGTCTCCCCAGGGAATGGTCATGTCCCCAGGGCTGCCAGGGCTCCAGGAGTGTTTGTACAATGCTCTCAGGCACAGGCAGGGGATGTTGGGGTGTCCTGGACAGGGTCAGGAGTTGGACTGGGTGATCTTTGTGGGTGCCCTCCTGCTCTGATGTGCTGTGATTCTACGGAAAAGGCACAGTTTGGGCAAAGGCCTGGGGGCTGTGTGTGTGCAGCCCTGCTGTCCCCAGGGCCGTGTGGGACTGAGCTCTAGTTCCAGCATCCTGAGGACTGGCCTGCTCTCCAGGACTGCCCTGTGCTCCACCTGGACTGCCCTGCAGGACCTGCCACCCCTCCTCTGCCTCCCAGCTGGGCAGGCCCTCTCTGTGGTGGGAGGTGATCCCACCACCCCCTGTGCTCCCATCCTGGGAACACCAGTTAGGGTGAGCTGGGAATGGCCAAGGTGGCACCCTGGAGGGGTGGCAGGTCCTGCTGGGAGCCCTGTGCCCCAAAGGGATGTCATGGAGCTGCTCAGGGCTGGCCAAGAGTGGCCAGGGGTCTGGAGGACAGGCAGCTGCCTGCCCAAGTGGCGAGGAGTGGAGCAAAGCAGCTGCCACTCAGCTGCCCAGGAACCAGGGTGAGCTGTGCCTCTAAAGCCAGAGCCTTCAGCTCCCTGTGGCTCAAGGACAAGGCACCAGGGGCAGGAATGTCACAGCAGCCAGTGCTGGGCTCCCTGGAGGTGTGGGCACAGCCAGGTGCTTCCCAGACAGATTCCCACATGAGGAATGCAACCTACAGACACGACGAACCAGTCTGGCTTCCCTTTCTCCCTTCCCTGCTCTTTCCTGCTGCTTTCCCCATGTTTTCCTCCTGCAGCAGAGTTGTTTCCTCCTTGCTGTCCTGTCCCCACATCAGTGGCAGTCACCCTGCCCTGTCCCCACCCTCTCAGCCTTGGGGACAATGTCCCAGCTCCACGCCCTGGGGTGCCTCCCCCATTCACTCCTGCCTGTAGAGCAGGAGCAACTGGGATCCTTTGGGTGTAAAGGCACGTGGAAGGACCTGTTCCCATGTACCACCTGCCATGCTGAGGCAGTTCTTGCCCCTCACAATCTTTCTAAGAGAGCCCCCAGGCTCATCCCAGCACCCCCACCCTGCCCAGGATATGTTGCTTCCACAGCTCCAAACACAACTCGTGGCTCCCCAGGTCTCTTTTTTTAATTTTTTTTTTTCAATTTTTTTTGAAAAAGAGAAAGAGAACTCCGCCTAATGCCAAAAGGAGGACAGGCCTGCTGGGGATTGCAGTTCACTTTTTAATTTTGAGATGCCTCGTTAGCTTTGGGCCGAGCTGAGTGGCTGAGAAGCATCAGCCTCTCGCTCTCCTCGCTCTCCCCACCCCCCTGCAAACCCATTAGGCCGATGAGCAGGTCAGCTCTCAGGGGTGGAGCAGTGGCAATGAGTGCCATGTGCTCACCTGGGGAGCTGGGCTGAGCGGGGGGGACAGCTGGAGCCGTGTGGGGATCACGGAAAAATCTGGGAGCAACTCCACGGGAAAGCCACCCTGGTTAGGAGGGAGCAGCCTGAGGGACAGGCCCTCTCGTGTTTCAGCTGCTGTCCCCAAGCCCTGGAGTGTCACCCCGTGCTGGAGAGATGTGGGACAGTGCCAGGGTGGGACGGGGCTGGTGCAGGAGAGGGCCTGGCACTGAGGGGCAGGAGGGGGTGGTGGCAAACAAGTCCAAAGGGTCTGGCCAGGGTTGTGATGGGATCTGGAGCAGCCTTCAGGAGGGGTGTGCAGGGAGCAGCAAGATGCAGCCAGGCCTCCAAGAGAGAGATCTTTGTCCTGGTACTGCAAGACCAGAACAATGCAGAGAGAGGGTTTTGGACTTCAAATCCCAGGTGGGTGCCGTGAGCTGGCCCTGAGGGATGGACAGCCTGGGGGGTGATTTATATAGCACACTAATTACACCACCAGGTGAGCAGGATGTCCATGACTTAGGGCTGGCTGAGCAGGGAGTGCTGCAGATTATGTCTGGGAATCATCTCAGAGCAGCACCCTGGCTCTTCTAAGTGCTCTTAGCCACTCACTTTCAGAAGCATTAGTTCCATAGGAGGAAAAAAAGGAAAAGAAAGCAAACTAAGATGGTATTGCCCCAGGGTAGAGAAGGCAATGAAGGAATGGCAGGAAGATCCTACTTGAGCTCAGTGACTCAGCTGCTCTCTGTTGGTGCAACGTTTCCAGCCCAAAACTTTGCAAGAGTTCCAAGCAGATGGCTCTCGATGGTTTTCCAGCGTAATTTGCAGGTCTTGGTAGCCAAAAGCAAGGTGAGGGCACTCTCTGCTCCTTGCTGCCAGCCCTCCTGGAGTGCAGGGTTCCTGGTGTTTCTCCTGGGGGGAATGCAAGTGTCTGGAAATGTCTGGTGAAACAGAATGACCGTGAAGCCCTTGGGATTGTACAGTAAATCCTGGGTTTTCATGCCTGTGGATCCAGCAGATTTCCCTGCTCCATTTTAAATTCAAACTTCCCTAAGAAAAATTAGCATTTAAGGGGTCTTGGGTTGAAATGAGCCTGTGTCCTGCTCCTCATCTGCTTTGTGTTACGGATGAGGCTTCCCAGCTCTGATCACCCTCATCTGGGATATCCAAACCCCTCTTTGCTGCAATATCTTGGCCTTCCTCCCTTCAATGCCCTGCCCCTCCTGCTCTCAGCTCCTCTCTGCTCCATCACACCTCCACCCCCCTGGGCACCCAGCCCTGCTCCCACGTCCTGTTTATTCCCCAGTATTCCTTCTTCAGTGGCCACTCCAGATTCAGTGGAGTTGGGGGTGAAATCCTCAGCCTTTCCCTGTGTAACAGCATCACTTGAAAGCCAGAATTGTAAAAATAAATGATTGCTGATGCATAAAGTGTTGCAGTGAAGCATCGTCAGTGGTTCAGGGCTCCAAAACTGGCGGGGCTGAGCGGCTGCGCCGGCTGGCACGGCTGCAGCAGCAGGGGATGGGGTGCTTGTGTTATTTCCCTGGCCCACCAGCCCTGTGTGCCTGGGAAGCTGCTGCTCTTAGTGGTCCTGTGCTGGAAGGAATTGGAATTTGGTTTCTTCCATGGTCAAGGCTGGCGGTACTGTTCAAGCCTTCCCAAAAATGTCCCTGTTTTCCACTGCGTGTCAGGTGGTGGTTTTTTTCCAGGCAGCTAGATTGCTTTGGATTTTTGAAGGGGAGGGGGAGAAATTTTAGGAAAAGTGATTCAGAAATTTCTGAGAACAAGCCAAAGCATGTACGTGCTGGGTTTTTTTCCCTGTCCTAGAATGTTGGGGGATGAAACTGACGGCACCTACTGCAAGGCTGGCCCCTGTGCATGGGGAGCAGGCGTGTCCCCGGGGCCACCAGCGACCTGGCTGGCACAAGGGCTGTGTTCCCACTGCCTCTGGTGCCAGGGCAGCGCCTCAGAGCAGTGGTGCTGCTGCAGGAGGACCAGGGTGTGGGGCTGGAAGAGGGCAGTGGGTGCTGGTCCTGGGCTGCCTGTCTGGGGGGGCTCACCTGCCTTTCTAGGCTTTAGTTCTCAGCTTTCCACCCCTCTTCTGTGGCAAAAAATATTTAAATCTCAGAGCAGCTAGATTCAATTTTCCTTTATCTTCTGAGATGCCTTGAGCCAGCCCTTTTGGGGCAGGGAGCTGAGATTTGGCAGGAAGGCTCTCGTCCCACCAGGGACAGCTCCTTCCCTGCTCGCGGGAGGACTTGCCCAGAGCTGGGCACAGGGTGAATGTGAAACGCTGCACTTCACAGAGCCTGACTCCACCAGGAAATGTCACCCTTCTGTCCCCACACCGTGGCTGGGCAGAAGAGCAGCTCTGGGTGTGAAAGCAGAGGGGTAATTATGGATCAGGCTGGGGAAAGGAGTTCATTGAGAAAGGAGAGACAGAAGCTGTTTGGGAAGTCTGTAAACCCCAGTGTCACTCAAGGCCAAAGGAAAGGTGAATACCTACTAGGGCTGTCAGCAGTCTCACTTTCCTTCCTGAATAAAGAGCATTAAGAAAAGGCCATTCTTGGTCAGTAAAACTGGCTGCAGCTGTGCAGCCCTCACTTCCTCCCTAGTTTATGTGACTTCTGGCTCCAGACCATAGGTCACATCCTCTCTAGGGCTAATCCAGAAGGAAGATGACAACCTCCTGCTGTTGTGTCTTACTTCATTAACTGAAGTGGCAGGAAATGAAAGGATCCCGTCCTTCTTGGGACATATGTGGATGTTAACACATTGCCACATGATGGAATTTCTATTTTTTTCACTTTGCTCTTTTTATATGAAATACATGCTGCGAAAAGGACTTGGAGGCTGTAAAGTCAGTCACACAAGACTTCAGAAAAAGCCAGAATTGGGGTTTCTCCAGGGATCTATGTTTGGTCCCCTTGTGAGGGTGCATCAGAAGGCAAGGTCCAAGAGTTGCCTCCTCCTGAGCAGCCCTGCAGAGCACTCCAAGGTGCCATTCACACATGGACCTGGTTTTCTCCTTCCCTTCGCTCCAAAGGGGGACAGGCTGGGGGCATGGCAGTGGGGACAGCCGAGGTGGCCACAGCAGGTGATTAGGGTGGGTTGATTGTCTGGTGCAAAGGCTGGGACTGAGCACCCCAAGTCCATCTTGGACTTGTGCTTTCCTGGCTGCTTTGTGCTCAGACCTGCTCTCCACACAGCCTCAGCTGTTTTTGTGAGTGCTGCCAAGCACAGCAGTACAGCAGGAGCGTGTTCACACCTCTCCCCCGAGGAGCCAAAGGTATCCCCTACTGAGGGGTGCCCAGTGAGGGGGTGATTTTGCAGGATGCTCAGCAGCACTGGAGGCAGGCAGTGCCTGTTTGGAGCACAGCTTCTCTTGATTTCAGCCACAGCTGTGAGCACTCAGGCCCAGTGCCCCGGGAGAGACACACAAGAGTTCGCTGAAACCCGGGAGCTCCAGGTGACTGGGGTAGGACAGAGCACAGAGGAACCCTGTGACACAGCCACAAAAACATCTTCCCTTTCCTGTGGGCTTCCCTCACTCACTGCAGGGTGGGCAGGGCACTGTCAGCGCTGCCCTCCTGCAAATCCATCCTCTATCAATCAAGGAAAAGGAATGAGCAAGGATGCTGTGGACAGTTTAATTAAGAACTGGCTCCATAACATCCATTCAGCAGTGGGCATCCTTCCACCTAACCTTCATCCATTTTGTTTTCCTTACGATTTTGTTCTTGAGGGCAATAATATTTTAGGATGTTAGACCAGTCGCTTCCTCCAGTGTGACAGAGCTTGTGAACCTCTTGCTGCACACTGAACGTCCTTGTGCACTCAGGTGTGGCCACACTTATTATCCTCCTTTCAAGATAGGAGTCTCTGGCACAGAGCAGTGGAGGCAGTTTTGGGAGAAGACAGCAATGGAGATGAGTTCCCCTGAGCCTCAGCCCAAAAATGGCCTTGGGTTTCTGGGCAAGCTGTGTGCCTGCCACAGAGCTGTGCCTGCTTTTCAGGATTTGGTGTCCAGTGAGGAGCATAAAGTTTCACTGTCATCCATTTTCAACTGGAACTGGAGGAGATGTTAAGTCTCGTGCCCAAGCCTGTGTGGGATAAATGCACTTGGTTGCCCTTCTCCTTCCTTTTCCCCCTTGGCTGGTGCAGCCTCTCCCTGCAGCTCTGCTCAGGCCCTGGCACAGCTGCTCTTCCACTCCATGGCAGGGCCCTGGGCTGGCAAGGACCTCTCAGAGATCTCTCTTAAAACAAAGACGTCATCATCATTTTAACTAAGCTTTTATTCCAGGAATTTTGCCTCCACCCTTAGTCATAGATTTTTTTTTACATCAAGATGCAATACATTCAAGTTACTAATTAGCAGAATAATTCCAATACTTCTTAATTAATTAACTGACTAAAAGTAGATTGTTGTTTATAGCCAGATTTGCCACATCACCTGGACGCATGCTCCTCCGTGACAAACATCTACGTAACACTCACCATTTCTGAGATTATTCCTGCCAGTAAACTTGCCTTCGAGGGACTGCCACTGAAAGCACAATGTGAAAGGAGTGTAAAATCCATTAGTAGAAGTCCTTTTGATTGCTCAAAATATATTCTCACCGCCCTGGAGCTGTTCATCAGAGCAGCTTTACATACCTGCATTGTTCATCTCCTAAGACTCCCAGGATCCCAGTTAGGCAGAGAAGTATTTTTAATCCATGTAACACGAAATAGAAAAGCCAAGGAATGTGCTGCAGTTGTGCTGCTGTGTGAAAGAGACTCTGTGCGTGCAATTACTTTTCTCACCCATGTCTGGTTCAAAGAAAAAGAGTTGGAGGCTGCTACAGCGTCAGGCTGGCTGGATGTGAGAGGGTTTTCTGGTGGTACTGACAGTGTCTGGTCTGAAAAATCCATTCTTGCAGAGAGCCCTTGCTGGAGGATTTTATATCTTGACATTTCACGTGAAACATCAAGCACTTGTTAAAGCATGACCAGAAACATAGACAAGACAAAAGATGTGTTTAATGAAGGCACGAGGTCTTTCAGACGAATTCACATCACGTGTGAGAAAGGGCAAAGTTGGGTGGTGGAGCCCCATAGGATGAACAGAATGGTCAGTAAAACAGGTTTTCTGGAGACCCAGGGATTGATCCTGTTCTCATGAAATGGAAGGAAGCAGAGTTCTTCTCCCTTCCTGCTGGGATGTGGGAGCACTGCTGTTTGTTTTGAGCAGGCTGGGTTGGGCAGCACTGATCACACCATTCCTATAGGCTATTCTTCTGGTTGTGGCATTTATCCTTGGTTCTGTGCCATAGCAAAAAACTCTTTTTTTTCCCTCTGATATTCCCCCCCTCCCCTTCCTTTTCTCCTGTTCTTTGCAGTCCTGCAGGATTTGTGCTGTTAAATAATTGTGCTTGTGACAGGGGTGAGCCTCAGCCCAAACCACTGTGTCCAGAATTCCCCTCCCTAGACCTCAGGACCTCTTAGTTCAACTCTGGGATGACTCTGAGTGCAGCTCTAGTTGGAAGAGAGACTCTGTAAAATTACATCTTGTTGTTCCATATTTATTCTCCCTCAGTGGTTTCCATGTCAAACTTGCTCAGTTTACCAGTCAAAACAAGATATTTCTACCTGCCAGCTCTGCCAGCTCAGCCTGGGCTCTGGAAATCAAGCTGTGCTCTCTCTGCCCTGGACATCATCACTCACCAGGAAGGATTCTCAAATCAGGGCTGAGCTGGATGTGATGTTGAGTGTGCACAAACAGAATTTCTTCTCAGGTGGTATTAGGTGTGGCAGATATCAGCAAGGCTCCTATGCTGTGCAAATATTGACTAACAAATCTCACCACTACCTGGGGGAGGATGGGACACCTCTGGGGCCCTTTTACACCTTGAGGATGCCAGAAGAGGGAAGATTTTTGGGAGTGATGGTGAAAACCCACAGCAGCACCAGGAAGGGCACTGGGAAGCTCTGCTTCCTGCTATTCTCTTTATTTTTGAGAACCTAGCATCTCCTGAGCTCTGGGCCATTGCTTGGTCACCAAACTGTGACCTCTCCTTCAGCTGTGGTGTCCTGTGGAGCCCCCACAAGGAACAGACAGGTGAGCCCACTTCTTGCTGTGGAGAAATGCCATGATGTAGCCATAGGAAAGGCTCTTAATTAATGGGCATTAATCTTGTTAACAAATAGTTCCCGTTCTGATGGGTGAAGCAGAAGGACTTTCCTCAACACCCCTTCAGAGAAAAATGGAAATTTTGTAAATTTGATCATTGGCAAAATGTTTAAAAAGCCACTACACATGGCAGAAAATATATTTACTGTGTATGATCATGTCATAGAGTAGGAAAACCAGGGAGGGTGTCCTGTCCTGCTTTCAGCTTTCACTCCTGTGCTTCTGTAGTGAATCCCCCAGGGGCTGTCAGCAAGAAGGGACACCAGAGCCTTCCCTGTCCCCATGTGAGGCTCCATCTGAGCCTGCAGAGCCATTCCAGGCACTGAAAGCCATGGTGGGCTTTTGTCTGTGACACAGCCCAGGAGCAGGGAAGAAATTGGGTGAGAGCCATGGTTCCTGGGACACTTTGTCACCCTGTGCTTGCATTTGGGACAGTTAGCTGAGCTGGGAGAGCACCAGCGTGCCCCTTCCTCTTCCTGCAGAGCCAGGATGGGTTTTGTGGCCAGCAGATCTCTCCAAACACATCCCCTCAGCTGCCTGGAGTAGTTCTGATTCTTCTCTTACACACTATGAGATGATCCCTGCTCCCTTTAAGGAGCCTGGGGCTGGTGACACCACAGCAGGTGACAGGGGAACCTTGTGCCAGGGGAAGAGCCATGTCCAAGGGCTACACTGGGCTCTTCAAGGGGTGATACACAAAAAAGGGGGTGCCCATGGCAGGGGCAAAGCTCTGGGTGTAAGATCAGAAGATGTCAGGCCAGGAGAGGAGGCCACCCAGGTCACAGATGTCACCTGGAGAAGGTCTGCAGGAAAGCCCACTCTCCTGGCCTCTGGAGAAGGATCTCAGCTTGGCAGGACATTTTTGGAAGTGAGAGAGAGGGTAGGCTATGAGCTGAATTCCTCTTCTTATCCTCTTTTCACAGCAAAAATAGAACATTTATCACAAGTTCCCTACATGTTTTTCTTCCCTATTGCACACTAGCTCCTTGCTAGTATTTGAAGCTCCAGGAAAAAGAAATTGATGAGTACTCAAGTTAATAATGTGTGCTTATTGTGTTGATGAATTGCTGGAGATGAATATATATGTAAAAGCTCTGCAAGATTCACTCATCCATGCATCCTGAGTGAAAGCAATTATTTTGGTGAGCAAATGGGACTTAGTTTTATGTCTTAATAAAGAGGTTCTGGGCTAAAAGGCAACTTTTGTTCCGGACATTATTGCAAATCAAGCCTTACTGAAATAATGGAAACACCAGCACAGGGGGCAATCTTTCAGAAGTGAACATCCTAGAATCCTTTTTTTTCTACAAAACTCTTTATATTCTTGGTCACCACTGAATTTAGTAAGATCTTCTCTGTTTCAGACTGTGGAGAAAGGGCAGGACCACCTGAACAAAGCACATCCAAGAGCCTCAGAAACTGAGGGATGAAAACTTGTGATCCCATGGATGACATTTGGAAAGGGGGGCGCTTGGTTTTTGTGTGTGCTTTGTTTCTTGTGATTCCTAACCGAGATATAAATTCAGTGTGAATGTAAGGATATTTTCAGACCTGACTCACTCCATTTTTTCAATACTTGCCCTGTAAATTGTCCTGACTGCCCCTAAGCATAAGCCTTGGGCATGATGCAAGTTTAGCACCATGTCCCAACCAGGCCATCTTGTTCTTTTTGTTTTTTCCCACATGCTGGGGATGTCCAACTGGATCCAATCCAGGAGTTACATCTTTAAAGACAAGAGTCTGTAAACAGAGATGAGGAGGTGTGACTAACTCATAAAAAAATTGAAAACAGGGAGGAAAAAAAGAGAAAACACCTTGTTGTTGCCACTTTGATAAAAATGACAAGTCCAGGTATTTTGTTGTTGTTACAAACACTTCTAAGACAGAGAACGGGATTTGATGTGAACAGAGGAGCTTGTGTTAACCCATTTAAATTAATTTGGCTCAGCTCATTTGCAGCTAAGGGGATTAGATGGCTCAGGATTTGGTAATGTGAGAGTGTTTTCCCAGACAGGTCACATCCCACAGTCCAGGCCAGGTCTGCAGATGCTTTGGGAGAGAATATTTCCAGTGCACACAGGAGAGAAGCTCCCCATGGAGAAAACATTTATTGCTCACGTGCCAGGAAAGCCCCAGCACTGAAAAGCTGGGTCAACACCTTTGTGCCCTGAGTGGGCATGTGAGAAGTGAAACATTCCAATGGCAACTCGGGAGAAAATTCCACAGCTGCCAGGCAGGAAAAAATGCTAAATGACCTCACCTGTGGGCCACCCTGGCAACCTGGCCTGAGGGGCTGGAGCAGCCTGGGGAGGGAGGGAGGGAGGGGCTGGATCCTGTGGGGCGGGATGGGATGGGATGGGATAGGATAGAGGATAGGATAGGATTAGGATAGGATAGGATAGGATAGGATAGGATAGGATAGGATGGGATGGGATGGGATGGGATGGGATGGGATGGGGTAGGATAGGATAGGATAGGATAGGATAGGATAGGATAGGATAGGATAGGATAGGATAGGATAGGATAGGATGGGATGGGATGGGATGGGATGGGATGGGATGGGATAGGATAGGATAGGATGGGATGGGATGGGATGGGATAGGATAGGATGGGATGGGATAGGACAGAGGACTAGGATAGGATAGGGGATAGGATAAGATAGGATAGGATAGGGGATAGGATGGGATGGGATGGGATAGGATAGGATAGGATAGGATAGGACAGAGGACTAGGATAAGATAGGGGATAGGATAAGATAGGATAGGATAGGATAGGGGATAGGATAGGATAGGATAGGATAGGATAGGATAGGATAGGATGAGTCCCACACATAGCAGCACCACCCCTGCCATTGGGGGTGGTTTGGCTGTGAGGAGGAGGGTGGTGCTGTGGTTTTCCAGGTATTGTGCTGCACTCCTACCTCCTGGCTATGTAAGGAGTGTTGTGATGCTGGGGGAGGTATCTCAGCACTTGGGATTCAGCCCTAAACCTGCTTTAAAATCTGTGTGCCTCTGTGGGCCCTGTAGCACCAGAACTGGTACAGAGATGGAACATTTTGCATTGTAAAGAGTGTTTTTGAGGCTGTGATGAGTCCTGGGGGTTGGTCTGCTCAGAGACTGAGATGGGGCAGCTGCCTGTGGTGAGTGTGTTCTGGTACTTGGTTAAATACCCTGCTTACTTTTGCACCCAGGGATTCAAGATATCTCGTGTCTGTGTGCAATCCTTTCTGAAGAGCTGCCCCCTTCAAAAGCAGGGTAACAGGTGCTGGGCTGGGAAAGGAGGAGCAGGAGGGTGCCAAAGGCTTCTGAGCCTGCCCCAGCTGGAGAAGCAGAGTGTCTGGCAGTGCCCTGGCTGGCTCTAGGAGATGGGGCAAACACAGGCTCTGAGGAAAAGCAGAAGGACTGGGCTATTCCTGAGTCCACCAGAGCTTCCCAGGCAGGCAGAGCTGTGCCCCAGGGCTGCTCTGGCAGGGCCCCTGGAGAGATGCAGTTGCCTGCCAGGATCCTGACAGAGGTAGGAGGGAAGTCTTCTCAGGTGGAGCGATGTGGGGGTGGCTGATGAGCGTGGGCACAATGCTTCACGCTGCTGCTGGGGAGAAGAAGCCTGGCTTGTGTTGCTTTGCTGTCAGTCTACAACAGGCACTTGCTTGGCAAGCCCCGTTGTCCTCCTGCTACTACTCTTGCTGGGAGAGCTGGAGGGACCTGGGATGCTCAGTGTCTCTGCTTTCCTGGGATTTGCTCGGCGTAAACAGGGAAATGTGGTATTTCATAGCACCAGCTCTGCAGAGAAGGATCCTACAGGGGAACACCAAGTGTGTGCCCTGCAGGCTGCAGAGCCTCAGAGCTGGTCCCTGTGGGTGCCCTGGGGACACGGGGAGGGCAGGTGAGCCATCCTCCAGGAGGCTGGAGCACTGCCTTCGTCTGCCAGGGGTCAGGTCTGGATCCACCTTCTGCCATGTCCCTGCTCCAGCAAAGACTCCAATGACAGCGACACCCCTGCAAAGCAAGCTGGCCATTGTCTCACTGCCAGCTTTAAGGGATGGATGGGAGTTGGCACTCAGTCCTCTTGGTAAAGTTGCTTTTAAAGAGTTTGTTGCTTGGACCCAGTGGTCAATGCCAGGGTGATGGTGGTGAGTTCTGGTGAGGTGATGCAGTTGTGTGTCTCTAAATTAGAGCTTGACAAACCAGAGAACTTCTTTTGCTTTGCTATGACCTTACCAAATGTGCATCACCTGGACAAAAGATTCACAAGCAGAAGATGTTGGAAAACTGTTTTCAGTTTTCACTGAGGATGAAACAGCTTTAAAAATCTATCTCCTGAATATTGACCTAGGCCTCTTCCAAGAAGAGATGATGTTCTGAGTAGTCAGTAACTATTTTTTAATGCTGAGAGCCCTGTGTGTGTGTACAGATGCTCTGCTGGACTGGGTCCACTGGCAGTCCAGATGCTGTCAGGCTTGGTGTCTACTCTCTTGTTCCATTTTAAAGCCTATACATTTGAGACTTTGTTTTTATTCAGCTTGGGTAGCTGTCTACCAACATCTTTTAAAATCAACCTTGATTTAGCTTCCTCTGTAATCCTTCAATCCCTCTGGGACAACCTTTACACTGTTTTTGCAGCCAGCTGATTGTTCTCTCTCACTTCCAAATTTCCATGGGATATTTGCAATATCCCACTCTAATACCTACTAATCCATTAAAAATACCCATGAGATAGATTAGGTAATCCACTGTGCCTCACAGATTGTGCTCCTTAACTCTCTGCTTCCCCTGGAACAGTCCCAGAACGGGTGCTGCATCTGCCCTGGGAAAGCACTGTTCCTCCAGAAGGATCCCTCAGCACTGGCTCAGGAGCAGGCACAGTTTGCTTGAGAAAATGTTCTGTGACTGTTCAGGTCCGTAGGGAGGCTTCATGTGACAACAGGCTGGGACTGTGGCTGCTGCTATCCAGGTTAAGCTGTGTTTGCAAAGAGCATCTCAGGGAGCAGTGCTGGCAGGAACAGAGGTCAGCTCTGCCTGCTCTGCAAGGACTGTGGCCCTGGCTCCTCACTGAGCAGGAGCCTCATTGCTTGCACCATGTTCATGTTTGGATATTCCAAAAGTCTGCTCAAGAGCTGTGGCTGTACCCTTCCTTGGATGTTCTATCCTGCCTTTGTGCTGTCCTTGATATCCTGGTGAGAGCTTCCTCCAACTTGGCATTTTCCTTGGGAAGTCCCAGCTATTCCTCTTTCTTAAATAAATATTTCAAGTTCAGTTGTCTGGCTGGATGAGGTGACAGTGCCTGGATGCCAGGAGAGGACAATGGCACAGGCTGGAAATCCTCATTATCCTCCTTGCACAGGGTGCTGCTGTGCCTGGTGTGGTGTAGATGGATGGAAACCACACCAGGGTTAGGCAAAATCTCATTTTGGGCATGGGCTCAGTGATGTAAAAAGGGCCAGGCACTCCCTAAAGGAATATGTAGGAAACCTAAGAAATACCAAGGAAACCTAAGAAATACCCACAAAACTGTTTTCTACCAGACCTTCTTGGAGAGCAGCTGCAATCTCCATGGGAACTAGTGGTGGTAGATATCCTTCCTGCCCCTGCAGAGCCATGAATCCGTGGGGAAAGAACAAGCATTGACATCCCCAGACACCCTAGAGGCCAGGGCCCTGTCTTTTAGCCCCAAAATTCCACTGAGAGATTCCTCAGCAGTGACAAGTCCCTCATAACCTGTCCCCCCAACAAAAGAGCCTGTGCCAAATTTGCTAACTTGCCTTGAGACCACTTCTCCTTCTGGTAATGTATAAGAGTGTAAAACCATGGAGGGCTTTGCCCTTTGAAATCCAAGGGATTCCATGGGGTGACCTGCTGGGAGTAGAGGGAGAGCTCAAATATCAGCCTCTGAATGTGTTTGATGTTTCTGGCTGTTGTGCTGAACCTGGCAAAAGAAATGTACAGCATTGGCTGGGGGTGGGGGAGAGATCATGGGAATAAGAGTGGGGGGGAAAAAAAATGGGAAAAGGATTGGAAAGTGTTAAATGGATGTTTAAACCTAGATTTTTTTTGAAAAGTTTGAGTAGGTTCTTAAGGGACCCTGCTGAACTCAGTGCTTCTAGATGTCATGGCAAATCAGAGATGCTGGATGAAAGTGGTTCCCAGAACATTTCTGCTTTCATGATACATGGTCAGCTTTCCTTGTTCCTCAAGCAATGTTAACACTAAACTGAGTTTGTGCTTGATGCTGTACATAAGCTAAAATAAAAGGAAAGGAACAGGAAAATCAGTGTTGGGAAACTTCTTTGTGATTTGGCTTGTGTAGCCTGCTGGGCTGGCATCTTTTAGATGTTCTCTCAGTGCTGTAGCAGAGCCTTGGTCCTGAGATCTGTAAGCACAGCTATTATGCAGACAGCAATTTGTGAGCTCCTCTTGCAATCTTCCTGTGTGCTGAAAAGCCAGGAGCATTTCTATTCTGCCTGCACTGGAGTGTAGTAAATTTGAGCGTCCTGACAACAGGCTGGCCTCTGAGTTATCTTTTGGGTGGTTTCAAAAAACTGTGGCACAGGACTAATTAGTCCATCAGCCAAAAATGATTCAGGGCTGTCTGTTTTGGGAGGGCCAGGGGGAGATTTATGAAGAGGATGAATGTTTTCTTCCTGGCAGCAGCTCCTCAGCCAGCGACAAGCCCGGTGCTGGATGTGCTGCCTCCTGCACCTCCAATTACCTGGGAGCTCCTGGCTCCCAAGGAACCACGTCTGTCAGGCCTTGTGTAACCAGCCCATGACGTGGGCCCTGGCTCTGAGCTGCAAACACAAAGCCTGGCTGCCCCCAGGTGCAGTGCTGGGAACAAAGCAGAGGAGCAGCCTGGGTGAGCCATTTCCTGCAGAAAGAACGAGTGGATGCTGAACGCCCCTGCCTCGCTGAGGAGCGTGGAGTGAAGAGTGGAGGGAAAAGTGCTAGCAGTGGAATGACAGGCTGTGTGCTCATCGTGCCTGTGGTGAGACTGAGATTGCCCCACGTGCTGGTCCTGTTGGGTGAGGGGTCACTGAAAATGCAAGAGAAGCACTGTGGTGCCATGGTGCTTCATCAGCAAACCTGACCCTCCTCCTGCCTGCACCAGCCTGTCTGTGCAGAAACACTTCCACCAGACAGTGCAGGGCAACCTTGGCAGGGACTGGCTGGTTTGGGGCTGCCCTTCAGCTTCTGGAGGGTTTGGAGTGAGGAGCAGGGCTTTGCATGGATGGAATCTCATGCCTATGGGTGTTTACCATTGCAGAGTAAGGCACAGACCTGTTCTATATGTAGGTTTAGTAACTGAAGCCTCTAATTTCCTCTGGTTGGCTTTGTTTACTCAGCAGAAGACCTAAAAGCAGCTTTCCTGCTGCTGCAGGGATCTCAGAGACTGGTGATGCCACAGGCAGAGTGCAAGCAGGGAATGCTGAGGCTCATGCACAAAGCTGTCTTGAATAATTTCTCCTCTTGTCCAGAAGAGACAGGGCTGTGCTCCCTCTCTCTGCACGTATTATGCACTCCAGTGGCAGGAGCTCAGCTGCCCCTTTGCCATCTCCAACCTCCTCCACAGAGTGCGCAGCTCCCAGGATGGCTGCAGCAGGTTTGGAGATGTTTCTGTGGTTTTAGGAGGAGTCTGTGCAGGAGAGGTTGCTTTTTCTTTTGTCTCTACGAGTGTGTCGTTACTTCAGTGGCTGGTTTGTGGATACCAGGCTTTAAAATAGAGCTGTAGACAAATTGGCAAAAGGCCAGAGGAGAGCAACACTAATTGTCAGAGCTTTAGAAAACATGACCTCTGAGGAGAGGTTGAAGAAATCAGGTGCATTTAATCTAGACAAGGCAGTAGGGGTGGGGGAGCGAGGGGGATGTCATGGTTTCTCAGAACATAAAAGCTGTTGTTAAGGAAGGATGATTGATTTATTCTTTCACTGTCAAAGAGGAGAGCGGGACAATGTGACAGGAGCACTCCCCTGAAGGCACGGGGTGGGGGGGATGATGAGACCAAACTACATTTAAACTGCAGAGAAGATTTGGTTTGGATATCTAGGAAAAGCCTTCAGTGCAGTGAAATGTGGGTAGGTATTGTTCAGGGAAGCTGTGAAGCTTCTGACACCCTGTTAATGCCTTTGTTCCTGTAGTTGAGACTAAAGGGTAATTTTCAGGCTGATCCCTGTCCCTCAGCAGCTGCAAACCTGGGCTCTGCCAGCAGGGCCAAGTCCACGTGGTCGGGAATGCAGGAACCAGGAGCCTGGAAGCTCTGGCTGCAGCTCATAAAAATGATGTGCCTTCAGTGGCCCAGAAATGGAGCTCTGTTCTCCTGCCCACTAGTTTGGAGTCTCTTTGGCTGTGTCTGAGTTGCAGTTGGAGATCTGAAGGCAGAGGAACCCAAGCTTGCTCTAGTGTTGACTTCCTTGGGTAGGAGTGAAGAGGGGACAGCTTGGACTTCAGCTCCGGGCAGCTACCTGAGTAATCACCCCCCTGTTTCACTGAATTTTGTGCTTTTGTCTTCAGTGAGCTCAGAACCAGGCTGAGTTCTGGGAAAGATGTCCCAGTCCAGGCTGCCATCACCTCTGGCTGGAGTGCAGGCACACACAGGCTTGGAAACACAGCCTTTCTTCTACACTTGTGCAGAGTTATTTCTGTTAGCAACGTGACTCCAGGTGCTGGGGTTTGATGCATTATAAAATAAAATGTGAAAGTAATAACTGGTTGCTGGGAAAATATTGCAGATTAGCACAACTTGTTCTCTACCTTGACTGTGTTTATATTTGACACGTATCACTTGCAGAAAAAGGACAGCTTTTATTATAACTCTTTTGTCTGCTTCCCTTCCAACTTCCTGAGTGCATTATTCTCAGGCATCAAACTACTTTCAGGACAAAATGTTGGTGAACTCTCCATTGGTGGTGAGAAACAGGGATGTGTGAGGGTGCCATTCACTGGTAAAAGCGGCAGAATTTCTCACACTCCCTCACTCGTGATCTTGCCTATGAATCCTTCCCAGGCAGAAGCTTTTTCTTTAAGGGGAGGAAGTCTAGTTCTTTGTAGCCATTGGCAAGGCACAGATAAAAGCATGGGCCTTTAATATCAGGTTTACTTCTTCTGCCCTGTCTCGGATCCACAAATGCAGAGTTCTGTCTCTTCTGGACAAATCTACCGATGACGTTATCGCATACTTGAAATACCCTACTTTTGTATCCCTCTTGCCTGAAGCTATTAACATTGGCAGAATTTATGTCCTTTGTTTATTTTTCTGTACTACTTAAAGTCTGAATGTTGGGCACCAGCTGGCCTGGTTTTCCATTGGGCTGCACTGAGAGTCAGGACATATTTGAGTGTTGGCTGTGTCCACGCTCCTGAATGCCTGTCCTGAGCAGACTGGGAGCCAGCAGGGCTGGAGAAGAGAAATGGCTTCCCTGGCATCAAGATGAAGTAGGTGCAGTAAAGGCAGGGCTTGCATTTCATTGTTTGTAGGACAGTCACACAGGAGCCCATGGGCTGCACACCCCAGGGCTCCCAGGTGGGCAGTGGAGCCTCCCAAATTCTCTGATAGATGGGATGTAGAGGAGTTGGCAGTGCCAAGAGGAGCCCTGCTGACTCTGCAGGGAGCTGATCCCTGCAGCCCAGAGCTGCTCCCGGAGCTGGGAGAGGGGAGCTCTGGAGCTCGTCCCTGGCTCTGAGTCACTGCATGACCCCGGGGCACTCAGATACCACGGTGATGAACACAGCACAACTGTCTGCATGGATAGAATGGGCTGCACAGGCTCTGGGTTTGACAGATATTTGTGTGTCCCCAGTGCTCCCCTGCTCTAACCACCCAGCCTGCTCTCAGGGGGGACAGAGCCCTGCTTGGTGCTGGGGAAGGAGGGATGCACAGCCACAGTGACACAAGCGCTGGTGGGGACGGGCTGGAGGCCAAGCAGGCAGTGGGGCACTCTTGGAGGGAGCAGCCCTCATGGCAGGAAGGCTCTGGAATGAGAATGTGGCTTCTGCCAGGCTCTGCTGCAGCCCTGTGCGTGGCCCTGACTCTCCTCCTGTAACTAATTAGCCTGCAAGATCCTCAGGGCAGCGCTGACTTCCTCCTCCTGCTATAGCTCCTATCACAAGGCCCTGATTTCAGGGGGAAAAAAGGACAAACTATCAAAGTGAGACTTCCTTAAAAGCTTTGCTGTGCCTGTGTCAGCCTCTGGCACAAAGCGGCTGCGGGAGGATCGTGTCTCCCTGGCGTGACTGTGGGTTATTTTCCCACCTGGCTCCCTTGTGAAGGATGAAGGCACAAGCACAGCTAAGATGTGTCTGGGATTGGGGCTGTGACGGGATCTTCAGAGGCTCCACGAGGTCTCCTGAGCAGCCCTGCCTCGGGCACCCTGTCAGGCAGCCCGGGGTGCTGGAGCCTGCACTGCCTCTTTAAGGAGATTTGCATAGCAGGGCCTAATTACAGTGGTTGATTCTGATGTTTTCAGTGTTGTTCATATTCCATTAAAGGATAATGCTGCTTAATTTGCAGCAGAGGGTCTCGGTGAACAGCACACCCAATCACAAGGCACCCCTAATGACACTGCTTCCCTACTTCTGGTAACACATAATTAAAAAATCACTCCGTTTCCAGTTGTGTGGTTCTCCCCTCTCCCCCAATCTCCTAATTACTTTCTAAGCCATTTCATGATTATCTGTAAATATTTCAGCACTTAGATCTACTAATGAGTGCATGGAAGAGTTAATACCTTGAGTGGCACAACTGCTTGCCTTTCCCTTTCTAGTGATGCATTGCAAGGGATCATTTTCCACCTTGCATGTGTGGGAAAGGGGCTTTTCTTGGGGTGGGATTGGGTTTGTGCTCTGTCTTTGGGGTGGTGGGCCTGAGCAGGGGAAGGGTAACATGCAAAACCCCATTTCCAGCTGCAGGAGGGTTTTTGCTGGGTTTGGGTTTGCTTGGTAGTGGGTGTCTCATTTTTAATTGTTTTACATGGCTTAAACCCCACAGCAAGGACTGTCCTGTTCTCTAATCCGAGCTCTGCCCTGAAATGCCACCTTACAAATGCTGCTTTTTCATTTAATGGATCTGTTTCCTGTACTTGTCTGGTGCCTTGGGTATTAAAACTCACTTGGGACTTTCAGACTGAGTACTCAGAGCCAGCAGAGTGATGGAGGAGAGAGCTGGAGCATGTTTCCTGCCCGTGGCTTGCATGGCCTTGGGTGCTGAGTTCTTTGTATGGTCAATCAGGACCACCTTGTGTGAGCCCACTAGGAGCCTGCTGATGGTCTCTGAAGGGATTATTTGGAATAACCAGAGACAATTGTGTTACTAGGGGGTAATTAACTTCAAGGAATTTTAAAAAATCAAGCTTAGGCTGCACTACTCCTTGGGGTGAGTCTGTAAGTCTGGGAGTGAGAGAAATCAAATCACTTGAGCACATTCAATTCCATGATACTCAGGGAATGTGGGGCTGCTTAGAATCAAATCCGTGCATTTCTAGGCAATTCTTATATTGCAGACAAAAGTGGAAGACTTGAATGTGGTCCTAACCCAGCCTATTTGTGTTTCAGGTAACCCTGTCACAGTGGGAATGAGCATCCACATCTCCAGCATTGACCAGATCTCTGAAGTCAACATGGTAAGTTTGGAAAGAAAGAGAAAGGGGAAAAAAGAAAGAAAGGGGGGGGGGGGGACACGGCTATAAACTGTTCTTCCATTTTCTGGCTGAGATTTACTTCCAAGGCAATGGTTTCTTGGAGGCATCTGGATCTCTGCTAGCTTCTCTGGAGCTTGTGCCATCTCATCTCACCCAGAGTAGATCCTTATCCCTTCTATGCTGGTGGCAGAGACACCTCCCCAAGTCACAAAAGCTTATGCCTTAAAAAACCAGTATGAATTGTATTTTTTTGGTTGATACAAAGGTGGCTTTATGGTCAGTCTGTCCCTACCAAGTTAAAAACATTAATTAATTTTCATTTTCTGGTGGTAATTCAACATTTCCTTGGAGATCTGGCTTCTAATGGAAATCTGGTTTTGGGTGGCATTGATAGATTTGAGCTTTTCATACCACTGTGAACAACAACAACAAAAAAATTATCTGCTCAGATAGCAATGGTTTGGGGTGAAATCTGTGAAATTTCTTGATTACTTTGTTCATGGTTTATGTTCACATCCAGGAGTGTCCCTCAGAAGCCCTCAGCACCCAGCAGAGCACATAGATTGTGTTGTAATTGCCAAAACTTGCCTTTCTCCCTCCTGTCCAGAGGCTTTTCCTCCAGACTCTGCTCCTTTCCAGAGGCTGAGTGGAGGGGAGGCTGGTGGGAGCCTCCTGGCAGCTCCTGTCCAGTTCCTGCCTTCCTGGCCTGTGCAGGAGCATCCTGGGCCAGTTTAGACTCTTGCAGTTCAGGTCGATTAAAGTCTTGCTCTGCCCCTGCTCCTGTCCCATTTCTCCGTCTCTGGCCTCTCCTGCCCTGTTTCCCTGGCCCACCAGCTCTTCTGAGGAGGGAGGTGACACAACCTGACCAGTTGGTTTTGTTCCCAAGCTGCCTGAAAAGCCTGAGCTCATGTTGGAATGACCCAGGGGGAAGAGCCAGCCATGAACCTTCGTGTTCCTGAGTGAAAGTTCCTTTTGCTGACTCTGCTACCATCCCACCCTCCCCTGAATTCTCTGCATGACCTGTGGCGCCTCACTCCAGTGACAGTGACACTGGGCACTGGGTGTGGCCCTAGATTTGGCTTCGGAGGCACTGGGTAGCTGTGCTTGAGTTTAGGCTCAGCTTAGCAGGGCCACATGGCTTAACCTAGTTCCATCTATCTTGCCTGTCAGGCCACAACTCAGCTTTGATCGTCTTCTCCCCCAGACTCAGCTTGGACCTGGGTGTTGTGGGGTGCTGGAGCAAATGTGACCCTCCTGCTAGAGCCAGGATGGACAGTTTGGGCTCTGGACTCGTGCCTTAAAACCAAGACTTGCACAAACAAAACTGGGAGGGGTTGGTTCTCAGCTGTAGCCACTGCCCCTGTGAGGCTGAGCGGCTCTGTCCCAGCACAGAAAGGACAGGGAAGCACAGGAGCATCCAGAGGAGGCACCAGGGTGATCAGAGGGATGGAGCAGCTCTGCTGGGAGGAAAGACTGGGAGAGCTGGGATTGCTCAGCCTGGAAAAAAACAGCTTAGGGGTGGCCTTCCAGTACCTGAAGGGAGCCCACAAGAAAGGTGGAGAGAAACTTTCTAGAAGGGCTGGAGTGACAGGACAAGGGGGAATGGATTCAGACTAAGGGAGTAGGTTCACATTGGATCTTAGGAAAAATTCTTCCCTGTGAGGGTGGGCAGGCCCAGGGTGCCCAGAGAAGCTGTGGCTCCCCCTGCATCCTTGGAAGTTTTCAAGGCCAGGTTGGATGGGGCTTTGAGCAGCCTGGGACAGTGGGAGGTGTCCCTGCCCATGGCAGAGGGTGGAACAAGATGATCTTTAAGGTCCTTTGCAATCCAACCATTCTGTGAAGGCAGCTGAGCCCTGCAGAAGCTGGTGCAGGATGAACCTCCTGCTGGGAGAGGTGCCCATGGGCCACAGGGGCTGATCAAGTGCTTTGTCCAGCAGGTGGGAGCAGCTGTGGCCAGGCACAGAGTAGCCATTGTCCCAGCAGCACTTTCCAACCCTTGCCATGTAAATGTGGTGCTCTCCCCTCTGCTGTGAGCCCCTGCTCCCCTCTGCCACACAACTGGGGGAGAAACAGTTATAATAATAACAGTAATAATCTCTGTGATGCACAGATTTCTTGGCATAGACCTTCCTCCACGTGCTACTGCAGAATGTGAGCAGCACGGTGATGGACACTGAGTGCTTTGAGGATGGTGGCATGGCTGTGGTCACCACTGTCCATGCCACACTCCTGTGGATGTGAAGGAATGTCACTTCTAGGCTTTTGATTATCCCTCCTGGCTCTCTGTTTGAAAAGAGAAATGTCCTGCTGATCTTTCCTATATAGATTGTGGCAGGGGGAGAGGGTATGGAAAGGTTTGGGGATGGGAGATGAGGTGGCTGTAGGTGAGAATTCATTCAGGATCAAGATCTCTGAGCACCATGGTGAGACAGCTTCATAAAGGGGTTAAAAATCAGAATCATCTTAAAGAACAAACATTTAGGGAGCAGAAGAGTTCTCATGTGATGTAAGTTTCCAGGCTGAAGGGGTTTTATGTGCATCATTCTTCTGTGTGACAGTTGCCCCGGGGAAAGGGCTGTGTTTTACCCCTGCTCTGGACATGGATACTGGCAAGAAAAACAAGGCAATTTTTTGGCATCATGTGTGCTTGGGAAAGGAACTGTGCAATGAATAAATTAAAGGCACACAAGTGAAGCTGGGTTGTCATGGTGACCAAATGGCTTCTATTGTTCCACAAGGAGTGTTATTACTTACTACCCCTTGTAGGATAATTAATTAATCCTCAGACATCCTTTTGGGAACAATGGCCTTGGTGCTGGGACTGGGCAGGCTGAGGAGAGCCCCTGGCTCTCCCAGGCCTTTCCCTGGGACTCCTGGCGCCTGCTGGCTGCCTGGTGGTGGGGAACAAGTGCTGTCAGTGACCAGACACTGCATGCTTCCAAAAGCTGCTTTCCACAGGAGTCCAGCTGGCTGTGGAGCTGTGGAGCAATCCAGCTCCATTCACGAGCACTCCTTGCCCTCACTCCCACGGGAGCCGTGTTCCCAAAATGAAGACGTGGTGACACTCCTGTCCTGGAGGACACAGGGTTCCCTGAGAAGGCAGCACAGTGATGTCCCTCTGCTGATGTTCCCAGACACTCTGACACACAGAACGCTCTGCAGCTGCCTGTAGATGCCATGTGTGTTCTGACACGCAAAGCTGATGCACCTCCAGCTCCCCAAGGGCCATTCCCAGATCCTGTGCCATGCCAGGCTGCAGGGTGTTCATAGGTACAGTGACAACCTTCTCCCAGTCATGAGAGACCAAAACTGCAGCCCTTATTTTAAAAAGTGTCCCCTCCTGGTTCATGGCAGCTGCTACCTGTGTGTGGTCAGCCACAGCTTCAAGCTCGCTTTCTAGAGTGCTGCTTTCTTGCTGTGTACCCCCCTCAGCATGGCTAAGCAAAGCTGAGCTGCAGCCTCTGTTCTTGTCAGTGATTAGAAGGATTATTTGCTGAGCCAAGATCAGTGACATCAATTGAAATGTCTGGGGAAGGATGCCAGGGGCCAGGCCAAATAGGTATTGGGGAGGGCACATGTGAGTGGCAGACCCTCTGGGAAGTGCTGATCCATGAAGATGAAAGGCCTCACTGGAGGCTTTTCATCTCCTGTACACATTTGCAAGTCAGGGATTTGAAGGCAGGCTGAGAGGAGGAATGTCTTCCTGCTGCTGTTGAGTAGCTCAGGTGAGCCATGAAGGACAGAGGGATGGTGTCTCCTGGAGAACTCACCCAGCCCATCTCCTTCGAGGTGACCTGGAACTGAATTGCAGTAAGCAGGGTGATGCCTGAGACTGCTACCTAGAGCAGAGGCCAGAGAGAGTTAAAATAAAAAAGTGGGTATTTATTAAAGGCCTTTAAGAGGCACACCTTGGGCAGTGCAGGAGCCTGGCAGAGGCTACACCCAAGATGCACAATGGTCAAGAGTTCTTTGGGCTGGTATAAGTTTGGTCTGTTTGCATATGAGAGGTTCATTCTCCAGTTACAGCTTCAGGTAATGAAGTCACATTGCCTCAGTTTGCTTCCCCCTAATTTACTTTTGTTTGTTCTTTTTGGGGCTGTGATGGTGAGCTTGGCTCTCAGGCCTGGAAGGATTATTCTGTCTGACCAAACTGAAGAGAGCTTGCTAACACTCTGTATGGAGTTCAGAGCTTCACACAATGCAGTACAGGATCTGAAAAATGGAAAAGCTAAAGCTTAAGGCATCAAGGGAACAGCCTGCAGGTGTTTATGGACTCTTGTTGGTGTGCAGTGGCTCTGGGGCAGTGACACTTTCAGGTCTCTTGGTGTGGTGCCAGGTTACTGAGGAGTCCAGCAGCATTTCTGAGCTGGGGAACGAGGAGCTCTGGCAGTATGGAGCTCATGTCACACTCAGCTGGAGCAGGCTGGGGGTGTCTGTCCTTGTGCTTCGTGGCCTGAATGCTGCCCAGAGTCACTCACCTCAAGGGTCTGGTTCTGGGGTGCAGTTCTGATGGTGTTCAGCATCAATGGCTTCAGAATGAGCTGCAAGTCTTCCCCCACTGCTGGATGTCCTTCCACCCAGCTGAGGACTGGCCTGCTCAGGGCGTGCTATATATTCTTGCATGGTGGGACTAGACAAGGACTAATCCTTCCAAAGCAGCCTTTTCACTCTCTAGGCAATCTCTGGGGACGTATTTTTCTAGCACCAGACAGTTCAGACTCTCTTGAAGTATTAATGAACTATTTCAATAAGGAAAACTACCAGAAGTTTTGTATGCATTTGAAATAAGAGGAGGTTACCCTTCATAAGGCTTCAATTTTCCTGCCCTATGATCTGTGCAGTCCTAAACCTGCTCCCTCCTGTGTCTGCACACCGTAGACAGCTCGGAGCATCCAGCCATTATAGTCATGATTTCTTTGTGCCTCCTATAATTTATTCATCCCAAGATGCTCTCCTACATCTGCAATAACATCATTTCAGTTTGTTATAGCACCAGCTTTAAAGTTTTATAAACCTGGTGACAAGTTGAAAAGTTACAAGAGGATTGTTGCAGAGGGCTAGTGTAGGAAACAAGGCTTCCAGACAAAAACATTTGCAGGAATAGGGCTGTGAAAGGAAGGATGCCTGTGGGATTGCCAATCCCTTTTGCTGGGGGACAGCCTGCAGTGGGGAGGGCTTGGGGGTCAGGGCATGGGGCTTGGCAAAGCTGACCTTGATGTTTTGCTTCAGAATGGTCTGGGTTGGAAGGGATTTAAAGCTCATCTCATTCCAAACCCACTACCCCAGGTTGTTCCAAGTCCCATCCAACCTGGTCTTGGGCACATCCAGGGGCTGCCACAGCTTCTCTGAGCAGCCTCTTCCAGTGCCTCACTGCTTCCCAGCCCCGTGCCCCTGCTGCCAGGCTGTGCCTTGTTGGAGTGACTGCTCTGGTGCTGGCACTGGATCTCTTGGAGGTTACAGCAGGAAGCATCGTGGCTGTTATTTCCCAACTTCTCGAAGCTTGCTTCAAAAACAAGCTGTCTGGTTTGGCAGATTTCCCTGCTCCAGAGATGTAAAGCATGTCTCCAGACAACCATGAGCTGCAAGGGTTTTCAACTGGCTTTTAACCCAAAATGAAGTGGACCAGGTTTTGTGTAAGAGTGTTCTTGACCAGGCCAGTTCATCCTACAACCTGCTATGTCATCATCAGTGGGGCATTACCCTCCTCACTACATCAAATTTTCCATCTTTTGGGTGTGCTTGAAATAGACCCTGTGGTGGAATGTGTCCTGAGCAGGCTTTGCAGTTCTGTTTTTACTGGAATATATGTACAATTGCAATACTGGACAAACCCAACTTTGCTGCAATGTGCCCTTGAAAAGGATTTTCCATTGCTGTAGATGCCTTGAGCTTTAAAAAACAAGATTTTAAAGAAGAAAGTTCTACTATTATGCAGTGCCTTTTAGTACCATCTACTCTCTTCAAATGTGTCAGTTTTCCTTACTCTTAATTGAAAATGTTCTGTTTTGTTGCCGTCTCTTTTCAATGGAGAAATGACATGCAGATACTTCTCAGTCTCTATGTCCTTGAGTATCCAAATGTTTTTTTAAAAGCAAAGGTTAAAGCATTTAAATCCTGCAGTCAGAGTTTTCTGGAGTTATTTGCTGTGAGATACAAGCACGACGTGACACTCCAGTGCTGCAAATGTTTCTCTGTAGCCTTGGGTATCCCCAGCCCTGTGACACTGTGGTATCTAAACTCTGTGTGTGTGTATACATCACATCTTGGAATTCAAGGCTGCTGAATATTTAGGACTGCCAAAATATGTGAAAACCAGGAGGTTGGTGCTGAGCTGCAGCTGGTGCCCTGCCATGGTGCTGCAGGGAATACAGTCTTGCTGGACTGCTGGAGGCTCCTGGGATGGAAGTGTTGCAGGTAGCAGAGGGGGCTGTGGGGCCTTGGTGGGGATATCAGGAAAAATGTCTTCACTAAATCAGTGGTTAAGAATTTGAACAGGCTCCCCTGGGAAGTGGTAAAGTCACCATCCCTGGCAGTGCTCAAAGCCCAAGCAGGCCTGGCAGTTTGTGGCATGGTTTAGTGGCCATGGGGGTGTTTGGATCTGATGACCTTGGAGGTGTTTTCCAGCCTTATTGATTCTCTGAGTCTTGATCTGCTCATGGTGAGGATGGTAGAGCTCTGACTTGGGGTGAGCTGTCCCTGCAGGCATGGGCAGGTGGGGTGGTGTGCTTTTCTTATACACAAGGGGCTTCTGTGTGAGCTAAACCAGGGTATTGCAGCAGGCAGCTGGGATGGAAGGTTCCTTCAGGGCTGGAAGGGCAGTGCCCTCCTCTGCTGGGGTGACACAGCTCTTGTCCCTTCAGCTCCTGCTGTGTGGGGCTGCAGTGCATGGGGTGGCTGGGAAATCAAGCAGTGCTCCTTCTGTACATGTGAAACTGCATTTCCTGGAGGGGAGAGTTACAGGGGAGGCAAAGATCCCTGTGCACACTGCCATCAGTCACACAGGCACCCTGGGGACCTGCTCACTTTGCTTCTCCAGCAGTGGGAAGTGGGAGACACACGATCACTTGGCTGGCTGAGGGAAAGCAGCAGCATAGTGATGCTTTTTCCTGCTGCTGGAGGGATGTTTGGAGCAATAAAAGATGGCTGTGGCAGGGTGGAGAGCAACCTGCAAACCAGTCTGGACTTGGCAGCTTTGAGATGCTCTTGTTTGCATGCAGAAGGCACAACTGCCTGCTCTGTGGCATGTCTGGAGACAAGGCAGGGATAGAAATCCACTGAGCTCCAGAAACACCTTTGCAAAGCTGATGTCAGGGACCCACCTCACTTGCCATCATTAGATTTGTGGTTATCCTTGCAGCAGTGATATCCTGTGAGTTCTGAGGCTTAGGCTGACTTTCACCAGCGCTGACACTGCCTAGAAAGTCAAGGATCAGATATGGACATCACACAATGCCCTTCTTTAACAGAATTCCCACTGGCTGTGCTGAAACATCCCTTGGACTGAGATGGAGTGTGAGGACAAGCAAAGCATCTGGCCTCAGGGGTACTCTGCAGGGTGGTGGTGGGGGGATTGGGGGCTCTAGTTTAAACAAGGAGTGGTCCTCTGTCTGCCTGAAAGATGGGGATGGTTATTCCAAGGGGCTTGAATAAAATAGTCAAGAATAAAGTGAACTCGTGAAGGAGCCTTAAGTGCTCCCCATTCACTGCTCCTGAAATCAGTTGCAAAGAGATTGTCCCGGCTTAAAAGCTAGAAAATAGGTCAGTGTGACTCATATGTCAATATTTACTGCATTTATGGCAACTTGTAGAAGGGAAAAATCTCGCCTGCCTTCCATAATAGTTCACAAGTTATCCCATTCCCATGACAGAGCTCTCCCCGTGCCCTTGCTCCTGGTTCTGCTGCGACTGCAGTGACAGCCCAGAGAATTCACTACTACTGCGAGTCCAGTTGCTAAGTAACAAGCCAAAGATCACCATGCAGTCTCTCCAAATGCCGTGGCCAGCTGGAAGCTGGATCTGCACAAAGCCCCAGGAATTCCTTTGGAGACAGAGGTCTCAAGGACTCGGTGCCTGTGGAGCAGGGAGCAGCAATCCTGTCACCAGGCAGCCTGAGGCTCTCCTCCTGTGAGGAACAGCTCCACTGCTTCCCCAAAAAGGGCTCCCCTCTGCTTGTGCTGATGGGCTGTGACTTTTTCAACATTAACGATGACCTTGGATGAATATTTTTGTTGGCCAAATGGCACAATTTGGCCATAAGTAGGAGGTGAACTGTGGGAACCTTACTGGAGCAAAATCTCAGTTGAGGAAAAACTGAACCGCTGGACAAGGGAATGATTCTTGCTTCTGAAGCTTCTTATTCTACTTTTCTTGTTTCTGCCTGGGAATCTTTCAGCATTCACCTGATATCTTAATGGGAGAGTTTGCAGAATCTCTTTGTCTGCACAATGGGAAATTCTGGGTTATGGCAAAGCTGTGGGGTGAACTGGCTGATTCCCAGCCCAGAGCTTGGGGTTTGCAGCATGAACAAAACCTGGTGGCAATGCTTGCCAAGAGTGATCCCCCAGCGTGGGTATTTATCAAATTCAGGGTGCTCCTGACCTAGGGAGTAATTGGCATCTGACTCTATTGATTCAGAATGCTGAACAGTTGATTTATTAAAACTGTATTATATCACATTAATACTATACATTAAAACTATACTAAAGAGATACTAAAAGGATACTATACGAAAGATAGTAAAGAAAAACCTGTGACTGTCTGAGATAGCCAGGACACAGCTTTGAGTGATTGCCTAATGAATCAAAACAATCTTTAGTAGAATTTAATTGACAAACCACTTCAGGTAAACGATCTTCTTAACACATTCCACATGTGCAAAAACAGACTCAGCAAGTAGAGATAAGAATTGTTTTCTCTTCTTCTCTCTATGCTTCTCCAGGAAAAATCCTGTGAGAGAGAATTTCTCTTTCTCCCTCTGTTCATAGAATGTGAATACCACAAGTCTTTCCAGGGTGCTGCTCTCCCTGAGGAGCAGGGAGTCCTCCAGGACACGTTTGAGCCTCGGGAGGGCTGAGCTGAGCCTGCTGCAGTGCTCAGAAGCAGGGTTCCCCTGTTCTGCTCACCAGGCAGTTTCCCAGACGGGGCCGTTTGGGTGCACTCAGACCTCGCTGAGCACTTGGGAGGTGCCTGCACCCCACGCCAGGAGAGGAGTCGTGCTGGGGAGGAGGAGAGGCTGTGGCTGGATGCTTTGCAGCGTGCCTTCAGCTGAACAGGGCTATGCATTGCAGTGCTCCATCTGTTCCTCTAGCAGCCGAGTTATCTTTAGCTCTGAACATGTCAGTGTTGTATGGTGCTGGTATGAACCACTTCAGCTTGCACCCCAGCATTCCTGTAGTAGTTAGAATTCCTACTGCAGAAAACTGCCTGGGATAATTTCCTCCCCCCGCCCTCCCCCTGCCTTGCTTAAATTTTTATTCATGTTTTCACATGGGCAAAACTCCCCCAGCCTATATATATATTTTATATATATACATGTATTAAAAAGCTGGCTCTGTTTGAGAGCAATGTTCCAAACTGCCACCTGTTTCAATAGCAATGTTGCAGCATTGGAGAGGATTACTGCAGAATGCTAAAGTAGCTCTCCCCCCAAGTGAAAGCTTCATCTGATTTGATTGAAAACCAAATTAGACCTTGAGAATCTGACCTTCTGACATGCTGTCATATATACATTTAAAGCACCCAGCAACAGAGAATGTATTTTGTGCAAGAGTGCCAGTACCTCAATATAGAACCTAAATCCAAATACGAGTGCTTGCGTGTCGTGCTGCTATTTGAATATGTAAATAAATGGGGCTATGAATAGCTCTATATGTTATGTACATGTTAAGTGAAGGTGGCAGATCCGACAGCTGAATGGCTCTGCTGTTTCTGAATGCTGGGAGAGGCTCCCTGCACGCTCCCCACATCTCTCATGTTTGCTCCTACCCCTCTCAGCCTCTCTGCTATCACATTTTTCAGGCCTCTGGAGAAGATCGTGTGTGGGGACAGGAGCTGTTAATATTCTGAGTCTGTGCTGAGTTGCTAGGCTACAGAGAAAAAGGAACATTCAAGGAAGAGGGATGGTGGAAGGAAGAGGGTCTGCTGAGCTGCTTGGAGATCCAGAGAGGTCCTCTAGTCAGACGAAGGGATCATTTTGGGGAAGGAGGGCATGCACACATGTGGGATGAGCTGTGGGTAGTCCCTGCTGCCCTGGCACAAACGGAATCTCAGGCCAGCCCCAGCCAGAAAAGAAATGGTAGAAGGAGGGAGTAAGAGGCAAGATGCACTGGCCCCTCCCACAGCACTGCTTGCCAGGTGTGCACAGCTGCTCTCCTGCTGCCTGCTCCAGGCTGTGCTGGGTCACCTGGCTGAGCATGCCATCTCACACATCCCTGCCTGCATTTCCCAGGGTGTGCTGACCTCCCAGCTGAGGCTCTGGTGAGGAGAGAAGCAAACCCAAACCATGCTCACTGCTTACAGGTTGGATCTCACCTCCTTTTCCCTCTGCAGCACCCTGCTACCCCAACGTCCCTGAATCTCCAGTGTGCCTACAGGGGAAGGCAGCCTGTGCCTTCTGTGTCCCTGACCACCTCCTTTGATGCTTTCCTAGGTCACTGATACACAGAGCATTGACCCTTTTATCCATCAAGAGTCTGTAGCTAGGATTGCAGGGAATGTGAGGTTTTACAATACAGAAGCTCCTGTCTGAGCCTCGTTATTGCTTGCCCCAAAAAGGGGTGTCAGGTATTCAGCTGTACCCACTGTGAGCCATCAGACCCTTCAGGTGCTGTCTGCTCCACTCCTCTGGAGGGATGGGTTTGCTCTACACTACTCTCTGTATCAGATCCCTCAGGGAAAAAAAAAAAATTAAACAGTCCTTTTGGGTATTTTTATTATCTGGATACTTTATTTACTGAGCTCACGTGGGCTCCCTGCCAGCTCTGCAAATAGAGCTCCTTGGCTCCAGGACTGTTGGTCCTGGTGCTGCAGCGAGCACTCACTCAGCGTGGACAGGGACTGCAGCTTGTTCTCCCCATCCAGTTGGCTGTGAAGTCAAAGTCTGCTCTGCTTGTGGACCTCCACAGCCTGCTGAAACCTCTTTTTCTTTCTTTTTTTTTTTTTTCCCTTCATGCATCCTGCAATAAGCTTGACTTGTTCAGCAGAATCAGGAGTGTTTCCTACAGCTGCAGTGTGAATGCTGTTCTCAGTGCTACCAGCACCCACCCATCAGGTCTGGGATCCCACAGTCAGCTTTGGGCTGGATGAAGTGGGAGAGGGCCAGAGGGGTCCATGTGTGGGCACTGCTGCTGGCCTCAGCCTGGGCTGGCTCCCTTGGAATAACCACGGGCACACTAACCCATGGATGGAGGAGGAGGTATCCATCACCCGTCCATCACGCTGGCTTCTTCCAGTAACCCTGGCAGTAGAAATTCTTCCCTGGAACAGATCCATTGATACCCCTGCCCTTTCCAGCTGTCCCAGCCCGACTGGGCAGTGCTCTGTCCACTCTACAGCAGGTAAAGCTGATTGCTGGCCTTTTCTCTAGAACCATTCCCTCTCACTGAGCTTGTCCCTGAGGGGTGGCAGATCCAGCTGTGCAGAATATTCACGTGCAGAAAGTCAGCCCAGATACAGAACCAGGTCTCTGGGAGCAGGAGGCTGAGGGTTTGCAGGGGAAATGGTTTGCATCCAGTTTGCTTGCTCCTGCTGAAAAGGATGCCATCCTCTGTGCTGAGACCATGCCTGACCTAACTGCACCCCCTGCCAGAAGTGCATTCTGCTCTTCACCATCTACTTCATCTTCATCTTCACTTCATCATGTTCTGCTCTTCATCATCTACTTCATCTTCATCTTCATCGTGTTCTGCTCTTCATGACCTACTTCATCCTTCCAACGTGATCAAACTTTGCTTTCTACAGGAAACAAACATCAATATAAGTTTTTGGTCAAGCCAATCTGTGCCAGCCTAGCTGAGGTGATGGTTTCACCTAGGAGGTGCTAGTTGTCTTAAATGATTTAAAGGATTTGTTTGCCTCTGGCTAACTCCTGGGAAATGACATCTTTCTGGCAGTTTTCAGAACCTGAAACAGGAGACTTTCCTTCCCTGAGTTAAAACAATGTCTTCAAAGCCCTGTGTGCCTTGATATTGTTGCAGAGTCTCGTGGTTTCAATGTTCAGAGTTGAATATACTGCATTTTATTTTGCCATGTAAAGTGATAATATTGCTTTATTTATAACATGAATTCCTACCTCTGCAGCCCCAAACTGCACTAGAGGTCTTGATGGCACAGGCAATTACAAGCTCTATTTTTTTTTCCTCAGGGAGGAAAAAATAATTTCTGTGTTTACACATTTAGCACTTGCCCAGAGATGTGGGGGAAAGGTTTAGGAAGCATCACTCATCTTCCAGCATCAACTTTCCCTTGACATAATCCAGTTTTCTTCCTCCATCCTTCTGAGAGCTTTAGAAACTGATATCTTCACTAGTCACTGTTCAAACGTCTCACTCAGATTTAATTTACTCTAATAGGCCAGTTGTTGCATGTTTAATTAAATACCAAGTAATTATTAAAAGCATTTTTGAGCTTTCATGGCTGTATATTAGATATGCCAATATGTGTGTACAGGAGGATGCTGGCAGCACAGGCTGTGAGGCAGGCAGGAGAGGAAAGGGGAGCTGGAGAGGGGAGCAGAGAGGTGGGATTCAGGCAGTAGCACTGTGGAAGGCAGTGGGCTAGAGGGCTGCATTAGTGCAGGTCAGCAGTAGAAGGTGAGGATGACCTTGGAAAGCACCAGGGGTTTCTGTGGTGGGTCAACATAATTTGTTTTAAATCATCAAGCACTTCACACCAAAAAGCATCTTGTAATAAAAGCAGTTCTTGGATTTCCTTTCCCAGCTCTGCAATGCCTGGTCAATTCTTCTCTGGGACTCCACAGAAACAGGGCATTAATGCTCGTGTGTCCCACACTGTGGGCATGGGTGGCCTTGTGCATGCCTGGGGAAGTTAAAAAAAGGGACTCAGTTAAGATTTTGCCTTAAGTAAATACGGTAAGGGAGAGAAGGGACTTGGGGAGGCTTGGAGCAGCAATTTGGAGACATCTGAAGCTCTAGCAAAACACAAGTGTGAGTTCCCTATCAGTTGCCAGCCCATCTAGGGTTAGAAGATTGTGTAACAGCCTCCCTTTCTGCCTCCAAAATGGCCAAATTCATGTAGTGCCTTTCCCAAAATTTATGTATGACCTTGCTTCTCTATCCTTAGGTGGGTGTCTGGCCAAAGTGTGTCCTTCTGTGTTGGTTTGCCATGGCAAGCTGCAGGAAACAAAAATGTGTTCCCATTAAGTGTCTGCTCTCTGGAAAAGGCAATTTCTCAGGCTGTGGTGGGTTTTGAGAGCAATCCAGCTGGTGGTGCAGAAACAGGACAGCTGGGGGCAGAGGGGGCTCTGGATTGGCCTGGCTGCTGGCCCTTGGGGGCAGAGGGAGGAGAGCAGCCCTCAGGAACGGAGTGCATCAGCTCACAGATTTCACAGCTCAGGGGCAGAAAGTGCCTGGCGCTGTTTCCAAAGCACTTGCCTGAGGATGATGTACTGCAGGTGGTGGTTTTGGGATTGCTGCCTGTAACTCTGAGCAAGGTTGCTGTTCTGCCTGTGCTCACAGAGCAGGTGATGCTCATCCCTGTGCCCATCAGCTCTGTCTCTTTCCTCTCGTTCTCTGCTCCCAGCAGGACTGGGGCAGCTCCGCTGGTGCCGCGTGGTGCTGCCTCCTGCTCAGACAGGGCTGAGGGGTGCAGGCTCAGGGCTCTGAAGGCTTTGTCACAGCAGATCCCTTTGGCCCAGGACCCAGCTATGTCCTCTAGCTGACACCTGCAGGGCCAGCACCGTTCCAGGTGCTGCAGGGACAGGGCCAGGCAGCAGAGAAATAGGGCAACAAAGCCACACTTTCCCCGCACACCCTGGGATGTTGAGGATATTGCAGACACCTGTCCCAGTTTCTGGTCATGCATTCAGCAATTAAACACATGCAAATTACTACAAAAGTAGATCAGATTAGTGAGGGGAAGATATCCATGCAAAGTACTTCTCAGGTCTTGAAGAAAATGAGTTCAAGAGCACACAGACCTGCAGCACAGAAGGGCATAGAGTATACCCTAGAAGCCAACCTCTCCTTGCACTGCTGGAAGAGTTCTCTCCCTGATTCCCAAGTCAGTGCTGACATCTGGCTATTCAAAAAGAAGGAAGGTGGGGGGAAAATTGTGTCTTTCCTGCCTGCTAGGCTGAAGTGTAGGGAGAAGGGCAGAATCTGAAATATTTGTCACTTTATGTACAACAACTGTCATGCAGAACTCCAGACTTGTAAGCTGGGCACTGGCACTTGCACCAAAACAGAAATTAAAAGCAGCATTTTGGCAGGATGCTCTCCCCATGAAAAGTACAGTAAGTACAAAAACTGCTGCCTCCTGCCTCAAGCAAAGGTGAGAGTTGAGTCTGAAGAGACTCTGTGCTGTCTCAGGGCTGGAAAGGCTGCTGGCAGGTATTTACTGATGGCAGGTTAACTGGTGCACCTTGAGGTCTGGGATGCCTTGATTTCTCTGCTTGGAGATGGACAATGCCCTCTTTGATGAGCTTGCTGAGGAAGGGCTGTGGCCACTGTGCTCAGTCCTTCCTGTACATTCCTCTATATTCCTGTATATTCCTGTATATGCCTGTATATTCCTGTACATTCCGGTACATTCCTGTACATTCCTGTACATTCCTGTACATTCTTGTACATTCCTGTATTTTCCTGTACATTGCTGTACATTCCTCTACATTCTTGTACATTGCTGTGCATTCCTGTCCATACATTCATATGTCTGTACATTCCTGTACATTCCTGTATATGTCTGTACCTTCCTGTATATTCTTGTACATTCCTGTACATTCGTCTATATTCCTGTACATTCCTGTACATTTCTGTACATTTCACACCGTTCCAATTCCTTGCAGCTGACTGCAGGCAGATCCTGTCTTCTCCCCTTCAAAACAATTCCTCTTGTTTCTCCTATCCCCTCCTTCAAATGAAACATACTTGAGGACTACTTTGTCCTTTAATTTCTTTCCCAAGAATGACGGGAACAGGAGCTGGTGTTTAATCATCAAAGAAGTTGAAGCCAGCAAACTGTTCATTAGTCTCTGGCAGTGGCAGCTTGGTTTTTACTAAGTCAGATGTTCCATTTTTCTCCCTCTTTCTGGAGCATCTTGGCTTTCCTAATGTTCTTTTGTGATCTTGGACAAGGAGACCATAAGTCATTTGCTTATATAGGGAAGGACTTTTATTTGGTTGCTTCTCCAAAAGGAGGTTCTTTATCAAAGTCAGGGGGGAAAAAAGTCAAGTGGTACAGCCAGAACTGGAGGTGAGTTTCAAAACCTCCTTTATCCCTCACGCCCAGAGCCCTGCAGCAGCAGAAGAGCAGTGCACTCTCTCCTCTGCAGAAAATTATTGTTCCCAGTACCTTACAAGTGCTTGGTGAAAGAGCCTCCAGTAGCAGCCTGGAACAGTCACCTTCACTTTCAAAGCCCCACTGAAAGGTATCCAACTCATTTGTCATCCACAAAAATGGACCAGGCACAAAGCAATATCTGTGTTGCCAGAATTGCTGTATTCTGAGCAAATATTTGACCTCTCCACACACATTATTCTTTCAATTTCTGGTCCTGGTGCCTGGGTCTAGTGGAGCCCCTAATGAGCCTGCACACTTCTGCCCCTGGACTAGTTCAGTGCTGAGGGTTCTCTAGGTCACAGCACGAAGGAAAATTATCTGACCCAGCCTGCCCACGAGGTGTGTCTCTCAGGAGCTGTGCTGGGGGTTTGGGGAGCAGCTGCTGGGAGTTCTGTTCAAACATGGAAGCAGTTGGAAGATGGAGCCTTGCAGCAGCAGGCTCAGCATCCTTGAGCTGTTCTTTCCTGTGAGTTCCTTTCCATAACAACTTGAATTTATTTTCCATATTAATGCTTAGACCTTCCAAAATATTCTTATGTTCCTGACTTCATGCTTTTGTAACATCTAATTGCACAGGCTCTGTGGAAAGTTATTTCCATTACCTTGCCTTCAGTCTATTCTTGTGCAACAGCCCATTGCTGAACGTCAGACTCTGCCAGAGCTCTGCTCTGTGCTTAACCCCTGCAACAGTTCTCCCTGCCTTGCTGTCTTCTGCCTCTATCAGAGCCTCTCAACTGGTTTTGAGAGGGTTTGTCGTTATTTGTGCTCTGATGAGTAACCCTGAAGTGTCTAAAAGGAGGTGGGACGCTGTGAGCCTGAGAGCACAAGGTTGTGGTTGTTTACCAGCTTAATACATGCACTACAGGGAGTTGGAAAAGAGAAAACCTGACTTCTACCTGTTTAAAGTGATGTGCATACAGTGAAGGACTCACAGCCACAAGACTGCAGATGCCAAAGGTTGAATATTTTGAGAAATAAGATAAGCTCTCATAAGAGAAACTGAGTGTCTTCAATTAAGAAGGTATCAGCTCTGACTGGAGGAGATCCTTAAGTCCAAATAGCTGCAGAATTAAGTACCACAACAAAGACCCTTTTAAACTTATATTCCTCCCTGCCATTCTCTTTCCTGTTACTGAAGACAGGCTATGACCGTATAAAGACTTTTGGTCTCACACTGCACCTCCAAAGCCAGCACAAATACATTTTTAAGAACTGCACTCAGTTCAGAGCATGTTTGTATCCTGCAAACTGACACAGGACTGCAGGAGAAGAGGGGCTCCTCACTTTTGTATCCCTCCTGTCACTGCAGTGACAGAAGGGGACACGATGCCCTGTGGTGCCTTAACTGCTCCCGCCCACCCCTTGCTGTTCCTTGGTCCATGGACAGGGAGGTTCAGGTTCCTGAGCTGACTCCTTGAAGGGCCTTGGTGGTTTGGGCACATCCCTGCACACCATTTAACAGCCATGGCTGGCCCACCACCAGCTGTTCTGTGTCCTCACTGAGTTATGGTGGCTTCAGATAATATCTGCTACCTCCATCTCCATCTTCCTGCTGCCTCCCCGGTGTCACTGCTTCAGCAGCACCCAGCCTGTGGCTCCTCTCCTGCAATAGTCCTCTTCACAAGTCCTCTCACTGCCTTGGTCCCCCCAAACTTTGCCTTCCTCTGCACAAGCGTGTTTGTTCCTGTGCTCAGACCTGGCATCTTAGCTTGGGACACTCCTCCAAGAGGCAGCTTTGCTGTCGTGTGACAGTGGGTTCATTTCTGCTCCCGGCCAGCACAGAGCCAGCACCAGAGGGAGGGGTCCAGGGCCAGGCCAGGTTTGCTACCCAAGGAACATTTCATACCCAAAAGGGGCTCTGTGAGGTGGAGGGGGAGAGGCAGCTCATAGGATAGATGTTAATAAAGGTGTTTGGAAAATGTGCCAGTGGAAATTCATTCTTGAACTCATAGCAATAGTGCCAGCTTATTTCCCTTCTTGCTGTGACTCAGCTGCTGTTCCCTCAGACTTCTCTGCCCTGTCCTCTGAGAGTCTGGGGAATCCCTGTGCATGCTTGGCTGAGTTTGTTGCCTCTGGGGTTCTGCAGGAAATACCTTCCTCCATTCATGCCCCTGCCGTGTCAACACTCCAGCCGCTCACAGAGTACACCATCTTTGGTTTTGGGGGCTCAGCTGAGCTTCAGGAGAGGCTGTAATTATCAACATCCTCTCATCTGGAGATGGATTTTAGCATTCCTGTCCTCAGCAGCTGGTAGGACACCCCATCATCCCAACATGTGGGGCTCCCAGGTAATCTCCTCATCCTTTTGCAGTATTTTTTGTGTCCCTCTAGGTGAGCTCTGCTCACAGTGGAGCACTTCTGCATCATGAATGTCTGCCAGGTCTCACCTCTGCCTTGTGTGCCTCACTGAGCAGGAAGGAGGAGAGAGAAAAAAGCTCTGGAAAGGCTTTGGAAGCCTTGGGAGCAGGGGCGTGGGGGGCTGGTGCTGGCAGCTGGACAGAGCTGCTCAGCAGAGCCAGGCAAGTGCAGGGATGCCTCAGGGACAGCCAGGCTCAGCAGCTCCCCAATTTTCCAGCAGCTCAGGGGCCATCAGGGCTGCAGGAGGAGAGCTGTGGTGCCCTGAGCTGCCCACACACAGCTGGAATGGGAGGGCAGCTCAGGGATGCTGCAGGGAGTTGAAGTTTTTTACAGAAAGAGTGATAAATTTCTGGAATGGCTGCCCAGGGAGGTGCTGAAGTCCCCATCCCTGGGTGTGTTTAACAAAGCCTGGATGTGGCACTGGGTGCCAAGGTTTAGCTGAGGTGCTGGGGCTGGGTTGGACTTGATGATCTTAAAGGTCTCTTCCAACCCAGTGATTCTGTGAAAGTCCTGGGAGTGGTGCTGGAGCTGGGAGCTGCTGGGTACCAGACCCTGGGGACAAACTGAGGGATCTGCTGGGCTGGCAGAGAGGGAGGAGAGGCTTCTTTGAAACACACAAGCCCTTTTAGCAAAGAGGCACCTGCTTTTTAGGTCAGTGAGCCTCAGCAGGGCTGAAGCAGCTTCCCCCCGGCCAAAGCTCTTCATTCTGGCATGCTCCAGTGGGATGCTGGGCAGGGCAGCCTGATGTGGCCAGCTCAGCTCTGGTGGCAAAGCCCAGCTGGGCAGAGTTTGCAGGTATCTTTGCAAAGCTTGCTTTCCCTTGGGATGGAAAAAGGGAGAACAAGAGAGGCTCGCAATTTCTGGTCATATCCACCCTTCTAAAGCTCCCTTTGTCCTGTCCCAGCCTTTGTTTTTTAAAAAAATTAATTCCAGGGTCATGCTGAACACTTTCCAAAGTGCAGTGCAACCTGCAGGGAGTTTCTGGTGAGGAGTGGTACCTCCCTACTTCCAGCCTCACCTCTCTCCCCCAGCAGGCACCAGATGAAGCAGGAGCTTGCACAGGGTGGCCTGGCACATGTGTGCCTGTTCCAGTGTGGATCCTACCTTCTATCCCAGTGCAGATTACCTTGGCAGGGTGAGTGGGGGCTCCCCACAAAGCTCTGCCATCCTTGTCCCAGCTGTGATGGCCATGGCCAGACTCTGGCCCTTCCTGAGCATTCTGTGGTCCTCCACAAAGACCAGTGGGATCCATCATTTGGAAGCATTTTTGTTGCTCCTGGAGCTGCCCTGATGCAGGGTGGAGAGGGTCTAGACTGCCAGTTTAGAGGCAAGGGAAAAGATTTTCCTGCACCTCTCTCCTTTAGAGACAAGGGGAAAGTGAGATTTTCCTGCACCTCTCATTTGCTCCTCCAGCAGCCCCATGGAGAACTCTGCTTACTGTGTGTGTGTGCAGAGGGAAAACCCCTCACTTACCCCTGGCAGGCAGCAGGAGATCCAGCTCTGCTCTCCCACCAAGGTGCCTCAGGGGTGAGGTGGAAGGAAGAGCTGGAGGGGTGTGTGAGCTCCAGGTGTGTTTAATTCAGAGTTCTTCACTGAATCTGGTAAATTGGCCAACTGCTGTCAGCTGGTGATTCTGGGAAACCCAGCTTTTGTCATATCCATGGCATCAGTGGGCTTGTGAGTGTCATGGATTAGTGGGAGGTTTGGGAAAGCCTCACATTAGCCCAGTGACAGATAAAACCCCACAATAAAGGCCTTGTCATCCAAGGCTTGGAGGAAAATCAGGCTCATTGCTTCTGATTCCTGAACCTGTGAACCCCTGCATGCCTTGGCTCCATCTGGCCATTCTGTTTCTGCAGAGCAATGTCACCCTTGGCCATTACTGCATGTGCTCTGGAAGGAAGGCTGTGATTAAGGTCCCAGCAGCTCTGGATCCTGGCCAGAATGTGATGTAAGGGTGGCACATGGGTACTCCATAACTGCCTGGCCAGGAAATGGGGGATGAGGGGGAAGGCAAGCTCACTGCTTCCTCTCCTGGGTTCTGCCCCTCACCTGCTGGAGGGGCCCTGCCAGTGCTGCCTCCAGCCCCAGCTGTGCCTGCCCTGTCCCTCTTCCCCATGGCTTGGTTCTGTCTGTGCCACGTCAGTGCCCCTTGTCCCTGCAGGGAGGGCTGCCCACTGTGGGGTGGACACCTGCCCTGAAATCCTGCCTGCTGCTCAGCAATGTGATGAGAGCAGCAGAACAAGAAGAGCAGAGGAATCAGCAGAGAGAGAGGCTGAGGGAAACCTGAGGCCCTGCAGGAACCATGGTTATGAAGTGCTCACCTCCATGATGCTGCCCAGAGAATTCTGCTGTGCCAAGGAGCCCAGGAAGGCTGGAGAACAGAGCTCAGCCCTGGGCTGGGCTGGCTGCTCTTCCCCAGGAAGGTTTCTGCACCTGAAGAACATCCTCTAGCTGATGGCTAGGGCGTAGGCTTTTCTGTCAGCACCCCTCTGAACTTATTCCATCAGTCCTGGGAACACGGAGGATGTGTTTTAGAAGGTACATTGTTCACTTTGTAAAGCAGTTTGCCCTTTTTGTCTTCTGGACATCAGTGCCACCTCTTGCCTGCTGCTGCTTGAAGGCTGGCAGGAGCCTGCAGTGACAGCAGGGTGGCCTGGTTAGGGGTGAGGTGTTGCAGGGCTCTGTCAAGGATTAGGGAAATGCAGGTCAGTGAAGGAGCTTGCCAAGATGTGTGGGTGGAGTTCTCAAAGGGGGGGATGGAAAGGATGCCTCTGTAGCCAAGTGTCCCACAGGCAGGGGATCAGTCTTTTACCAGCAGGAGTAAGGGGATTCAGGAATCTGGGTGCTCTGCTCCTCTGTGCTCTCACTGCAGTGCAGCCCCAAGCACCCTGGGAGGGATTCTGAGGACAACATCTTCCTTTGCAGGGTCCTGACCGAAATGAGAATATTTGTGCCTCTGAGAGATGGACTGTGAGGCTTCTGAGGCAGGAGTTTACAATCCTTTAAAAAGCAGAAAAAAACAGTTCCTTGGCCAGAAAGCTGTCACTGTGTCTTTGTTCTTTTCAAGACAGCACAGAAAGTGACAGGTATAGCTCTGTATCTGGTGTGCTCCGCAGTTTTACGCCGTGACCTTTCGGATGTGCATGTGGGTCTGGATTTCTGAATCATAGTTTGATACCCAAAAGCTGGAATTATCCATGATGTGGGATTATTTGAGCTTGTTTTCAGAGGTGTTAATCAAACCTGGCTCTGAATGAAGTCTGTGGGAGAAGACAGGCAGATGCCTCAGTGCTCAGCCCAGATGTTGGTGCGTGAGCAAGATCCTCACCAGCTCCTCGCACAGAGCTGGGATTTGCAGAGCAGAAAGGCTCATCCTGCAAATTCATGTGGTCAAGGGGATTCCTGTGGTACTGCAGGGACTGCTTGAGAAGAGACAATGTGTCTGTGATCCCACCTGTTCTAGATAATTTGCAAAAATGCTTTTTATTTAATAATTTGGGGAAAAATCTCTGACTTCTGTAAGGTCACTGTCAACAGGACTTGTGCCCACTCCCTAATCAATCAATAGATTTCAATGCCATCTGGTTTACCCCAAAAATCTTGTCTCCCAATCTATTTAAGACCTGTTGTGAGAATGTTTCCTGAGAATGTTTCCTGTCCTTGGTGTGTACAAGACTCCTTCCTGTACTGCTTGTTTACCTGAGGAGAAGAAGCTGTTCTATTGTGTGGCACCACACTGTGCCTCTGCACAGGCTGATCCGAGGCCTCTGGATGTGCCCTGGCTGTGCCCAGCAATGGGTTTGGTTTCTGCAGAGCTTCAGCCACCAACAGCTCCTGCTCCCTTCTATAAAATTCTTGTGTGGGCAACAGTTTTAAGTCTCAGCTTTTCTCTGTTGGACAGGAGGGGAGCAGGAGGTTTGTATGGCATTGTGGTGGCTGGGGATGGTTGGGAATCACAGAATTATTTAGGCTGGAAAAGACCTCTAAGATTGAGTTCTACCTGTGACTGAGCCCTGCTTTGTCAGCCAGACCATGACCTTGAGTGCCACATCCAGTTGTACCTTGGACACCTCCAGGGATAGGGACTGCATTCCATTCCAATGTTTAACACCCCTTTCCACGAAGAACTTCCTCCTGATGTGCAAATTTATGGGAAATTTTTCAGGGAACTGCCCCTTTACCAGTGAATCATGCTCCACTGATGACAGATTTTGTCCCCATATGTCCCTTCCTGAGAACCACCACAAACTCCCAGCTCAGCTGCCATACGGAGGCAAGTGCTCAGGGCTTGTCACGGCTGGCCTGGCCCAACCTTCCAACCTTGGCCTCGAGGTGAGGCTCTCCCTGTGCCCTTTGGAACAGCCTCAGCTTCTGCTGAAACAAAGCTGGCTATTACCAACTAATGAGCAGTGCCTGGACATGGGTGGATTTTATTTTTGTCACCTTTGTATGAGGGAAGTGGGGAACAGCCCTGGAAGTCTTTGCTGGATAGCCACTGTTGGCTAAAATTTATTCCTCATAAATTTGAGCACCCTTTGGTGCTCCCATAGCCTGAACTGCTGCTGGTGGTACAGAAAAGCTCTCAGCAGGCTGGGACAGCAGGAGTTGGATGCAGTTTTTCTTGATTGGAAACATAAATGGCAAGGACAGCAGAAACAGGGGACAAAACATGTAATGGCATTTTGTCCCCTGTAAAACTTGGGCTTGCTCCCATTTTCACAGAACAAATCACAGCACACACCCCTCCAAAAAAAGAGAAAGAGAAAAAAACCCCCAAACCAAAACAAAATTTAAAAAACCCACCAAAAACCAAAACTAAAACAAAAAACCCAAAACAAAACACAAAAAACCACCACCACCAACAAAGAACAACAAAAAACCTCCCCAAAAGAACCCTTACAAAAAAGTTTTGGAGGTGTGGACCCAAGCATTTGGGTGCCAAGGAATTGGGGGAGGTGTTGGCAGTGGCTGGTGAAGGGCTGGAGCTGCAGTGCCCCAGGCTGACGTGTGCCCGTTTCTCCGCCAGGATTACACCATCACCATGTACTTCCAGCAGAGCTGGCGGGACAAACGCCTGGCCTACAACGACCTTCCTCTCAACCTGACCCTGGACAACCGGGTGGCTGACCAGCTGTGGCTGCCTGACACCTACTTCCTGAACGACAAGAAGTCCTTTCTGCACGGCGTGACGGTGAAGAACCGCATGATCCGCCTCCATCCTGACGGGACCGTCCTCTACGGCCTCAGGTGAGTCCAAGGGTTTGCTTTAACGGCTCCTGTCAAAAACCACACCTCATTTGAACTTCTCCTGTCTCTAAAAATATTCTGGCAAGGCAAGGACCCAAAAGATCCTCAAGTGCTACGCGGTTTTGTGTGGCTGTTTCTTTCAGGCCTCTAACGTTTCCTGTGCTGCTATAGATGGATGTTGGAGAGGGGAATAGTCTGCTCTGGGCGTTTCAGGTCACTGTCATTCACGTTGCATAACACTTCCATTTGAAACACTCATTTTCAATTGCTTATAATTTTCTGCAAGTTTGGGCTATGGAGATGAGCTTTTGTTACTGTGGTATCCAAGACTAAATTTCTGTAGCCTTTTAGTCAAACCACTTCAGTCAATTTTGTGTTCAAGATAGGTTTGTGTAAGGTCAAGAAAAATATCTGCTTACTAGAACAATTCTGAAGATGGAGTCTTGAAAATTGATATCTGGTAGGAGAATGGTCCTCAGTGAGGAGATTTTTTGTGGTGTCTGGAACAAACTGACATAGGCAAGTCCAAGGCCTTTGAAATTGCTGTGCATGTGCAAAGTGCAGGGAGAAAAGGTTGGTCTTACTCTGTTGTCTGGGTATGTGAAGGGACCAGGGTAGGTAATAAAGATGAATGGAGAGCCAGAGGGTGAAAAGCTGCAAATTTGCAGCTGCAGGATGCTGTAGCTGAAAATCCAGGAAGCAATTTTTCCAACACTGTATTTGTTTGCTTTATTCTCAGTAATTTTTTTTTGTTTGGGTGTTGGTTTTTTTTTTTGTTTTTTTTTGTTTTTTTTGTTGTTGTTGTTGTTGTTGGGTTTGTTTGGTGAAGGTTTTTTATTTTTGTCTTTTTTTTTTTTTTTTTTCAATTACCAAATTCACAGCTGGCTCTTTTGACCTGCCTCCACAAATATTTGTGATAGCATCTCTGGGCTTTTGTCCCAGAGATGGAGGGAAGGGGGAAGGAAAGGGGGGAGGAATGGGAGAGGAAAGACCTTTCCCCTTCAGAGAGGGTACATCTACCCTTCCCATATGCAGTCTCAGCTCTTGTGTTCTGTGGCAAAGTGTGACTTTAGGATTACTTTACACCTCTCTGAGTGGCAGGGCTGTTTTGGGCAGGGTAGGGCTGGGTGGAGGCATGGCAAAGCAGGAGGCTGCCCAGAACATCATCCTGCCAGAGGTGCCCTGTGCTCTCCCTGCAGCACAGCCCAGGGAAGACAAAGGAGCAGCAGCACTGCTGGTGCTGAGGGACACCCTGGGGTCCCTGGGGTCATGTCTGGGTTGGTTTTGCCTTTCAATTAATGGAAGCCTTCTGCTCCAGACCCAGAGATGGCAAAAGATGCAAGAAACCCGCTCTGTGACCCTGTCCCTGCTGTGCCTCTCCCTTCCCAGGACAGGTACACCCATCTCTCTCCACTGCCAGTGATGTTGTTTGGCTGAACCTGTCAGAGAGCCCCGAGCTGGCTTTGCTGACCCACCAGAGAGACTGCAGCAGTCCCACAGCTGCCTCCCCCAGATTTCCTCATTGTATCCCAACAGGAGTGAAGGGCAGGCAGGAAGATGTTTTGACTTGGAAGCAGGTAGGAGTATAAATTCAGGAAAGGAGGGGGCAAAGAGTGCTGCTGAGCTCAGGCTGCTCTTTGCTGCTGATCAGCCCACCTGAGCACAGAGCTGCCTCCCCCAGGCTGGTGGGCAATCTCTGCTCACACCTGCACAGCACAAGTACAAGTGCTGGTGTATTTTTATCAGCTGCTATTTAGCTTGAAGAACGAGCAGTGTGAACCCAGCAGCACGGGTGATAGGCAGTGCAAGTCCTTAGAGGGTTTGCATTCGAGCTGGGCCACTCTGCCTGCTCCTCCCACTCCAGCTCCTGGAATGACCTGTGCAAATGGGAGAGAAGAGGAAAATTGCACCCAGGCCAAATGAAAGAAAATGACAGCTGTTTGCCCGGTATTTCCAGGGCCTCAGTAAGAGCTGCCTGTGTTGGTTTAACTTTTGGCTGGTTTTCCTGGAAGCTGCTCATTTGCCCCTGGAGAAAATGACAATGGCAAAAGTGAAGCTCTGAGCAATGGCAGCTGCTTCTTCCCAGCTGTACCTCAGGTCAGGATGGCTTGCTGAAAGCACTGGGGTTATAAACTGGGTGCCCTGAATGCTTGAAGCCCCTCTAGCTTTGCTCACAGTGGTAGGAAAAGGATTTCTTTAGGGCTGCTTTCTATACTGACTCCTGGACCTGCATTCTTGCTGAAAACACAAGTACTAGGTCCAGTTTTTTCCAGGTGCAAATAACAGTGATCCTGCTCAAAAATACACTGCAAGTGTAAGCAAGAAAGAAAACAGTCCCTGAATATTCACCTGAGCTCCCCTCCTCTCTGTAAATATGCAGCCAGGCTTGCCCTGCCAACAGGAAGAGAGGTGCAGGTGCACCCTGTGCTCTGGAGCCTGTTCTTGCCCTGCATTTTGTGGAGGAATTTATGAAATGGAGTCACCCTGATGGCAGAAGGCCAAAGGAGGCAATACCTGTTTCTTTTCCTTTGTTTGCCAGTTCCCCTCGAGCGAGATCCCACATCTCCTGCTCCTCTCCCTTCTCGCCAGTCGCTTCCCCCTCCTCTGAGCTGATCCTGTAGCAAAGTGACTCAATCATGCTATTTGTGGCACAACAGTAATTTTTTTCCAGCAGGCTCTGATGTCAGAGAGCAGGGAAGGATGACATCCTGGCAGGCCTTGCCTTCAGCAAGCATTCCAGGGACCAGCAGGACCAGGTTCAATCCCTGGACCAGACCCCATGGTCCAAGTGAAGGCACACCCAAGTCATGAGCAGCTCCTGACTACTGTGAGAACAAGAGCAGACTCCAGATAACTTGTTTGCACGAGTAAATGAAGCCCTGTAATCCATTGTGAGAGCTGGGTGTCAGAAAAGCATATTCTTCTTGGTTTTGGTGGAATTAGCAAATTAATGGTTGAAGGAAGTGCAATCCAGCTCCTTCTCAGGGAAGCGTTCGATACAAAAGCTTACTCCGAAATTAATTCCCACTGGGCTCACATTAATAGCTGGTTGCCAGGTCTCCAACAAAAGGAATGAATAAACAGCAGCAGCGATGCTGGGATGCAGGACTGGTGTTTCCTACCCCCTTCCCCAAGCAGTTACCAGATGGCACAAACCCCAGAAGGCCAAACAGAGCCAGCCCAGAGGGCAGTCCCAGCTCTGCTAGCACCGGTGGGATGGGAGGATGCAGGAGGTGTAACCTGGCACATGGTGCCTGCACTCACCTGGCCCCTGAACACCTTGCTGGAGTGAGAAGTGCCTGTGGAGCACAGGAGGGATGCTCACCCAGGGCGTGAAACAGGGGAGTGCTAAAATGATGTGGAAATCCTGCAACAGAATGGGAGGCTTGAAGGTGCTACCCACAAAGACAAAGCTGCTGGGTGGTGGAGGGAGGTGGATAAAACAGTGAGGAAAATCTGGATAGCACTGGCTGAATTTTATATATTTTTCCACCTAGTGGCTTTTTAAAATTTATTTTTTGGTCAGGAATTGCATCGGTTCCATCAAATTTTGAACAAAAAATTAGGGAGAATTTTTTTCATTTAAGAAAAACCATGCCAGTGCATGTTGGTGTTTCACTTAGGTCAATATTTCTCTCACTCTTACAACCACCATTGATGTTTGAGTAACAGAATTGCCAAGGCTTTCTCTGGACCTCCAGACACTGTCTGGAGCCCTGCCCCAATATTCAATAAGCTTTACATTATCACACATTCAAGCTATATATTGGTCTGGGATTTTTATTTCCTTGCCCAGACCATGCAGCATCCATTTGGTAGTGAAACAAGTCGACACTTGTCAAGTGCTGATGTCACCAGCATTTTGCTGTCTGTTTTCAGAGAGCTAAAAATAGCAACCACTGTAACAATGCTGAAATTCTCATGTGGTAATTGGGAAATCATATTTGAAACCAGCTTTAAAGCATCCTTCAGGGAAATCTTGAAGCTGTTTGGTGTCATTCTAATTAGAGGCAGAACTGGATTTTTGGCAAAGCAGGTGATTTGAGGAGGCCAGGCTGCCTGCCTGGGCTGGTGGGGAATCTGGGATGTTGGGAAGCAGGCAGGGAGCAGCGTGGACGATGCCTGGCTGGCAAAGAGCCCAAGCAGTGTAAACTGAGCAACTGGAAAACTGCAGAGGAATTTGATGGTGGAGGCTGAATCCTGTGCGGAGGGAAGGAGGGATCTCCTCCTGTGAAGGTGGGGGTGGTGCTGGGGAACGTGTGCATGTGTGAGGTGGGGGTTTTTATTCCTGGCCCTGGTGATGTAACGAGGTGTGCTTGAGGGATGAGTCAGTTCAGGAGCACGCAGAGGTGCCAAGGCACCGTGGGGTGCCGAGCCCAAGGAATGCTCTCCCGGGGAGGCAGAACCCTCTCATCAGTGAAAAAAAATCCCTTAAAGCAAGAGGGAGAGAATTGCCATGCTTCAAACACCTCAAAACGTTTTAAGCTGAGAGATGCTGGGTGTATCTGTTCTGGCAGCACCTCATTTCTGCCCTCCATGGTGACTTCTCACCAGTCAGCTGCTCCTGGGGCCACCAGCCCTCTCACTGCTGACCCACGTGGGGACCAGACCTCGCTGCTGGGCAAGGCAGCAGCCAGGACATCCCTTCTGGCTCACCTGGCATTGTGGAGCAGAGCAGGGTGATGTCAGACATCCCACCTGCTGGCCCATCCAGCCTTGGGGACACTGTCACACTGTCACAGCCCCCTGTGCCACCCTAGAGCCTGCCCTGCCTGCTCCCCGTGGCTGGGGCTCCTCTTGGGGGCTTCTCCACAGCCCCCATGCCCAATCTGGCCCTTGATCAGGATCCAGCCCTGGCAGTGTTGCATTCCCCACATCCCAGCCTGAGGTCATTTAGCTCTCCAGCCAGTAGGAGAGCTAAAAAGGTTTCTTTTGCTCCTGTCTCACTTGGAGCTGCTGTCTGCAGCCATATCCTTGTTTTCTCCATGGGTATTCGTTGATTTTCTGCAAGAATCTGGCCTGATGGGTTAAGACAGGAGTTTTTAACACTGAGGAGCTTTTTTCTGTGCTGAGACCACTGAGCAATTTTCTTCTCCCATCTCACAGGCCAGCAGGGAAGAAATTCACTATTTTTGCTTCCCTTTCCCTCCCTGAGAGAGTTTTCTCTGGAAATGTGAGAGATGATTCAGGCTCTACCCTGCCTCTGGGAGCTCTACCTGCTCCCTCTGCAGGTTAGGCAAAGGCAAGAGAAATCTCCCCCGTGGCAGCTGGGGTGCAAAAAGTTGGACTCACATCCATCCATCCTCCATCCTTCCATCATCCATCCATCATCCATCCATCCATCATCCATCCATCCCTCCATCCATCATCCATCCATCCATCCATCATCCATCATCCATCATCCATCCATCCATCATCCATCCCTCCATCCATCCATCCATCCATCCCTCCATCCATCCATCCATCCCTCCATCCATTCATCCATCCATGCATCCATCCCCTTGGAGCTGGTCCTGGAGCCTTGTCCTGCTCCCACCCCCAAGCCCTGCCTTGGGCCAGCTCCTTAGCACAAAGATGTGGAGGTTGGAGCAGAGTTCCTTAGGTGGGTGAGGTGAAATCAGGGTTTAATTAAGAGCTCAGCTCCAGCTGAGGTTAATGACAGATCCTCTCCTGCATTTTTGTCTCCTAGGGTTGGGATGATGGATTTAACAGGAAACACTTGAAGAAAGTTTTAATAATGTGAAATTTCTCAATAATCTTAGAACCCATGGAAGAAATTGGAGCTTACTAAAGCAGGACAAAGCAGCAAAGCCAAAGCTGTTCCTCCATCCTTACCATACTTGCATCTTTGCAAGAACAAAGGCAAGCACCATCCTGGCTGGAATTGCTGCCTGTGCTACATCTCCTCTGAGTCTGAGTTGTTTATTAGCAGAAACAGAGGTCAGGCAGCATCCACTGTCTCCTGAGGCAGCTGGTGTGCCCTGAGCCCCGAGCTCACCCTGGCAGCATCTCTTCATCTTCCTGCATATTGTTGTCCCAGCCACCACTCTTAAGCCTGTCCCTGGGCTCTGCCTGTTCTTTGCCACCTCCCATAGGTTTAAGTTTTGCTGTTTTATTAATGCAACTTGTGCCAGCCTGATGCTCTTGAAAGGAGATAGCTCTGCTAAGTGCAAGTCACTGACCTCTGAAACAACTGTAGGGAAAGAAACTGTTCAAAGTTGTTCCACCACTCTCTTGTCCCCCAGTTCAGCTGGCAGCTGGTCAAATGCACAGTGCATTTGGGATGGAATAAAGGGGCAGGAAAACAAAGCCTTGCAGTCAAGGCAGCTCAGTTTGCACTCTGCCAGGGTGGAAAAATGGTTGGTAAGAGGAGTGGTACCCTGAGCACTGGTTTAGAAAAACTTCCTTTTCCTCTCCCACCTGACTGCAGTGTACACACTGTTATTTATCAAAGGATGCCTATGCAAGCACAGATGCTTTTGGAAACAGAGTGACCTTAGCAGCCTTGTGCCAAGGCTTGTGGAATCAGTTTTAGGCAAACAGACATGAGGGGAAAATATTCCATATCCTTGCCTTGCTCTTGGTTCAATCATGACCTCCAGGAGTTTGCAAAGATCAGGCTGTGTTAAAAGAATGGCAAAATTCACCACGGGTTTATAAATCCCTGCAGGCCCTTGGAAGTTTGTGCTTACTGCCAGGCAGAAGGTGACATTTGCCAGCATGTTTTTTTATGACTGACTTTGAGAATGTACAGAATAAGAACTCGGTTTTGGTTTTATTCCCATGTTTAGCAAAACAGTAATTTTGCCTCTCTTTCTACTCTTAGTCACCAGAATTCCCGTAGGAGTCTAACTTGCCCCATGGGGCGAGCCTGAATAGGTCCTGCAGAACCTGAGCTTCCATCCCTTCTCCTTATTGCTGCAAACTGCTGTGAGCTTTGGGAGTCTGCATCCCGAGGGAATGCAAGCATCTTTAGATTCTCAGGAGATCTGAAATCCAGAAAGTTGTAACCAGCAACTTAAATGTTTGTCTTTGGCTGTGAGAGTGTTTGTGTTAGTCCCTGCATCGTGGCACTTCATCCATAATGGGGAAACAGGGTGAGGTGTTTGCCAGCTGTGTCTCCCCTGGAATTAGAAAGGCAGTGGTGGGGGGATTTGTGCTCTTCCCCTCCTGTTCTCAGCCGTACCAAGTTTTAGTCAGCGTCCTTTCCAAGCCAAAGGTGTCAGGGAATATTCCTGGACACTGAACATCAGTGTTCTCCACAGTCATTTGTTTCCTGGCTTTGCTCTGTGTCCAAAACAGTCCCTTGGGCATCCCCATTTAGAGCCCACCAGAGGCTGGTGACCATTCCCAACAGGATTTCTGCATGCAGCCAGACCCTTTTCTGTGGGGTAGAAATTGAAATGTAGACCAAGACTGTTCCATGCCAGTTGACACTGGCCTCTGAAAACAGTGCCAGGCATTTTTAATTTGCTGGGACAGACCCAGTCATGATGCAGAAGTTTATTTTGTGAGGATGAACTTTAAGGGGAAAGCCCCCCACTCAGTATAGCAATGCCTCAAAGGTAATGGTCTTATCCTGTTTCCTACTCAATCCTCCTTAGAAAGCCTGGACTTGCTCCTTTTGCAATCAGGCCACATTTTTGGGAAGTGATCCTTTGCCCCTCACACTTGTGGCTCTCCCAACACTCTGGAGATGATGCAGAGGGTGAATGGGTGGCCAAGGGTTTTCAGAGCCTGCAGCAGAGGGAGATGTGGCTGCGGCAGGAGCTGGATGGGCAGCTCCCCTGAAGGTGCCCAGCACCAGGGTAAGGAGGAGGTGGAAAGGGGACCCTGGACCGCCGCAGGGTTTAATGGCAGCTTGGAGCTCTATGCTGCTCTATGCCTGTGCACTTATATAATCATTCTAGATAAGACAGAAGAAGCCATTAATAAGTAAACAGTGATGAGGAGGATCAGAGGGGGAATGAAATGGCTGGTGGTGCTCATGTCAGAGAACTGAACTATTTGTGGAGCACTGATGGTTTGCAGCAGCCCGAGTGCTCCCTTTTGAGCTGCAGCTGTGGTGGGGTCATGCTCTGCTGCTGCCAGGCTTGGTGCAGAGCAGCAGTTGAGGTTGCACCACCCTCCCCATGCCAGCATCTGCTCTGGCCATATGAGCTTCAAGAGGGCAGAGCTTTCCTCACTGTAACAATCGGACACCCAGAACTAGCCCTGTGTGACTTAGAGCTCCATGGATGTTCTTCTAGAGGTGGTCTCTACGTCTCCTGGGGACGAGGTTACTTTCCAGGGTGAAGTATCCATGTTGCTTTGCCTTCTGCTTGATCCACTCAATGCTGGCAGAGAAGGGGATCTCCATCAGCCTGCCTGAGTTCCTCAGCATCTCATCCATGTCCCTTTTTTCCTTTTTTATTATTTTATTGTTTTGTGAGATGCGCAGTGCTTTCTCCACAGCAGTTTCCCCCAGATGACCCGTGTTTGCCTGCCAGCTGTGCACTGGAGTAGCAGGGCAGTCAGGCTTTGGCTACTTGGATGGCACAACTGCCTACAGACCTCAGGAAAAACAATTAAGGACAAGGGCACAAATGGCTTTTTTTTTTTTTATTGTGAGGAAGGAGCTGTAAAGGTTGTGAGGGGCTGACCCCGAGGCCTGTGGGGTGGGCAGGGACTGGGGGAGGGAGGGCAGCCGGAGGGTGCCGTGGTGGTGGCCGGGCCGGTGTGGAAGGCGCTGGACGCTTCGCTGAGCGTGCGGCGCGGGAGCCGCTCCCCTCCACGGGCAGTGTCTCCGTGAATCGCCGTCAAAGCAGATGAAATTTCACACCACACAAATTTCTGAATTTAAAAGGGGAGGGAGGTGGGTAGAGAAGCAGGAGAGGAGGAGGGGGAGGGAGAAGATGCGGGCTGGCCGGGCGCCAGCGCCTCATGCTAGCGCCACGGGGAAGGTGGCATCCTTCCCTGGCGTTCCCTCTGGTCCCCGCGCTCCCTGCTCCCTTTCACTGTGCTCACGTCTTCTGGAGGCAGCGTGCTCTGTCTAGAGCTGTTTACAGGATGATGGTTTGTTCCCTGTCTCCTCATCTCCCTGCTCACTGAGTGAGTATCCGCTCCTCTGCTTTCCTTCTTTTAACCTCTCGTTCTCCTCCAGATCTTCCTCTTCAGGCTGCTTTACCCCGTGTGTCCCCTGATCATCCTCCTCTCTTACCTTACCCTGCTGCTCTGTCCTGTGCTCTCTGCTCTGCTCTCTGTCATCTCCACTCCTGCCTTCTCTAGCTGTGCTCATGCCATCATCTCTCCTCATTTTTCCACCTCTTACTTTCCTTCCACCTTGATTTTCTCTTAAGCCTGTTGAGACAGGAGCTCCTGATTGTCAACCCCCCCTCCATCCCCCTGTCCTGTCCTCCATGCAGTCTCCCATGTGCCAGGCAAACCCATCTCTTCACACAACAGCTCAGAGTATATCCACGTAATACATTTATACCCATGAAAGAATGAGGCAAAGGTTAGTCCTGTGGCCTTCTGGACCAGAGGTAGCATGTACTGTGACCCCAAAAGGTCACTGAGGTGACAGATTTGCTCATGCTCCCCTTTGACTGTGAGAGGTGCATGAAGCCTCTCATCCCTCCATGAGTCCCACCTGCCTGGGTACACAGCCACCAAAGGAGCTGGAGAAAACCCTCCTTGGCCCCTCTAGGAGCAGGTGAAAGTTGACTCTTCAGGCAGGATCTATCAAAGGGAATAGAGTGTCCAGGATACTTCATAAGATCTGAAGTCTAAAGAATCACACACCTCCATCTCTCTGGGATACACCACTTGCTCTACCCCAAGCTGGGTTGGTTTATCAGGGTTTAGGAAGCCCAGAGGCAGGACCTGAGCTGGACCTGGTGCCCCAGACCAGCTGCCTCTTGAATCTTGTTCCACCCAGGCCATCATGCCCGGTGGTCCCGCAGTGCTGGTGTCCCCAGGCTGGGCAGGCACTGCAGGTGAAACACTCTGGATGAGCAGGTGGCTGCAGGCTGGCACAGCTGTGGATGGCTGTGCCACCTCTGCTCAAAAACCACAGCAAAGCCTGACATGGCTCCAATTTTACCTGCCCAAGCAGCTTTATATGTGCAGATCATAGAGTTTGGGATCTGCGTCTAACTGGGGTATGTCTGGAGGATGCTGAGCCACACAGTGTGGATATACCTGCCCTTTAATTGCAAAGAAAGAAATTATCTGGCTTTTTGAGGACAAATGTCCTCTTAATCTTGTTTTTCTCCTTTCTGTCCTACCTGTCCCTTCCTTTTGAATCAACAGGGCTAAATTCTGCCCTGATGTAAATCTCTGCTGATACAAATTGGTGTGATCTTGCAAAAATCATTGGCGTGGCTGCGGATTTCTGCCAGCTGCCAGCGTGAGCAGGGTTTGGTGCATGGAGTGTGGTAGCCATCTCTCACTGTGTCACGCTCTGCATTTCCAACCAGCACTGCAGGTGATAAGCAAATCCTGGCGAGAGGGTCCCTGTGTGAGCAGAGCAGCCTGCATGTCCTTTCTGCAGCCAAGCCAGCCAGCCAGGCTGCGATTTTGGGATGGACACTGTGCAAAGGTTTTAGCCCGCGGGGCTCCACAAATGGGGTGGAAAATTTTCATTTAATACATTTTTTGCATCTCACACTTTAGGGAAAACAGGGAAGCGCATTTGTGGCCACGATTTCCCAGGGGTGCAGCATAATCCAGGGAGTGGATGCTGTGCGCAGCACAGGGGGATGACTCATCCCGCTCCTTGGTCCCTGCGCCCGGCCACCGTGGACTCTCCACCTTGGGCTTTCCTGCCAAGGTTGCAGCTCCCCTTTTGGTTTGCCCCCACCACCATAATGCCCAGTTACTCCAGCACAGCAGCAGGATTAGGGTGGGACAGGCATTGTGCTCCCAGCTGCCCTCCTAGAGCTGCCTGGCTGGGAGGCTGTGAAAGCAATCCACGCAAGGGCAAGGCTGCGGTGGTAATTTTTTAAGTTGTTCCTGTCCTGCTGTCCTTCTCCCCCCTCAGAGCTTTCTCCTCCACCCCAAGTGCATTACAGATGAAAGGGTTAAGAGCTCGCCCGGGCCCCCTGCTCGGAGAGAGGGCAGTTGCAGTGTTGTATCTAGACCCAGTGAGGATATATATAAATTCCCTTCGTCTCTTCGGATCTATTTATAGCACGGCAGGCAGTGGCAAAGGCTCTCCTCAAGGCTTCATCTCCTACAAACAGACTTCACAGACAGCAGAGAAGATAAATTTAGCACACGAGATTTCTTAAAGAGCCAGCAGCTCTGCGGGGCTGCCAGCCTGCTCCGCCACAGCCCCTGCCCCGATACCCCCACTGGGGCAGCCCTCTTCCGCCTTCTTCTACCCTCCCTTCTTCCCCCCTCCTCCCCATTTCCAATTTTATGTCCAGCTTCACCCATATTCTCCCCCTTTCTGGTCTCTTTTTCTACCATTGATGTTTTTTGCTTTTTCTTTTTTCTTTTTTTTTTTCCTTCTCTTTCACTGGTTCGCCATCTCATCCTCCCTGCTTTCTTGTTTTTCTTTTTTTTCCCTCTCTTTTCTCTCTCTCAGGCCACAGGGCTCAGAAGATAAAGCTTTCTAGTTAACAGTTCACTGGTTATGCCTACATAGTAAAAAATGTGTAGCTTGATTAATGCCTTCCAGATGGTTAATTGAAAAAATAGGGGGAGAATGCAGCAATCTCTCCCCCCTCTCTGCACACATCCATCGCACGGGAAGACTGCATCAAAGGGTGAGGGGAGCAATAGATCTGAGAAACAGGGGCAGCCTGTTAACTCCAGGGCGCTGTTGCCATGCTGGGGAGTTAACTCTGTCCCTGCCTCTCATGCCCTCATCTATGCCACCCCAAAATCCCGCATCCCAGAGACGTACAATATTCCTGTACAGCACACACAGATCCTCCTGGCATCCTCAGCTGAACCTCAGCGCAGGCACCGCGCTGCTCTGTGTCCTCCCCATGCTCCAACACCCCAAAGCAGCACCCACCCTCGTCCTCTCCCCATATTTATTTTTTGGGGGATGCACACACACCCGCACACATCCCCCAAGTGTCTTTGATGACCACGCAATGATTTGTGCGCGGGTGCCTCCGTTAGCGGGGCCGTGGAGCGGGAGGGCTCTGCCGGAGCCCTCTGGGCTTTGGGCTTTGGGCTTTGGCAGTGCCGAAGTGGGCACGACGGAGGGGCACGGGGAAGGGGAGCTGTCATTAGGGGGTTTGGGGCAGCTTGTGAGGAAAGGGGGGTGATAATGCCGTCAGCAATAGGTCACTGCTGGGCGATGGAGCCAGCCCATGCCCAGCCTCACGGACACGGCTGTCTCCCCGACCCACGCCGGCAGCCTCCCCTCTTCCCCCCCAAGCCGGAGCTGTGCCTGCTCCCGGGCTCTTTGTCTCTCTCCAGGGAGAGGCAGAGCGGGCACACAGACCCCTCCCCACCCCGTTAGCAGAGATGCTGCCTTGCTGACGTGAGTCACGGAGGTTTGTGCCGTGCCATTGGGGGTGAGCCGCAGCAGCCCCCCCCTGCACACCTCCCACCCCGGATCTCCCTGGTTTCCAGGGAAACAGCGGCCCCAAATGCTGCCTGACTTTCACTTATGCCTTTCATTTCTCCTTTTATTCTCTTTTTTTAAGAAAAAAGCAGACACAACAGATTTTATTTTTTTTTTTAATTTCATTTTTGTCCCTCTTCCCCTTTCAGGATCACCACCACGGCCGCCTGCATGATGGACCTGCGGAGGTACCCGCTGGACCAGCAGAACTGCACGCTGGAGATCGAGAGCTGTGCGTATGCCTCGGGCACATCCCCTGCCACGCGGTGCCACCTGATGCCACCCGCCCCGGCCACAGCTCCCCGCTCCTGGGGATGCCTCCCAGGGCTGCCACAGCGCCGGGCTCCTCACCCATGGGGGAAATTCCCGGGAAAACGGGGCTCTGGCAGCAGGCTGGGCATTAAAATCAGCCCCAGGAAGGTGGGGGAAGCCTCCCTTAGCCTCAAGGAAGCCATGGGAAGCTGTCCTGGCTCATGGCTGGCTTCATTCCGTTTTTTTTTTTTTCTTTTTTTTTATTTTTCATTTTTGTCCCTCTTCCCCTTTCAGGATCACCACCACGGCCGCCTGCATGATGGACCTGCGGAGGTACCCGCTGGACCAGCAGAACTGCACGCTGGAGATCGAGAGCTGTGCGTATGCCTCGGGCACATCCCCTGCCACGCGGTGCCACCTGATGCCACCCGCCCCGGCCACAGCTCCCCGCTCCTGGGGATGCCTCCCAGGGCTGCCACAGCGCCGGGCTCCTCACCCATGGGGGAAATTCCCGGGAAAACGGGGCTCTGGCAGCAGGCTGGGCATTAAAATCAGCCCCAGGAAGGTGGGGGAAGCCTCCCTTAGCCTCAAAGAAGCCATGGGAAGCTGTCCTGGCTCATGGCTGGCTTCATTCCGTGTGGGAGGTGGCACCCAAGCCCTCATCCCTGCCTGGATGCTCCCTGGACGCCCATGGAAATCCTCTTCCAGCTGTGCTGGCAGAGGAGGTGCAGCTCTCCCTGATAAAAATGCACGGCAGGCTCCCTCCAGGGCTGAGGGGCAGCAGAGCTCCCGGGGCAGCCTCGGGGGGATTATCTGGGAACTGCTCCTGCCATCAGGGAGGGATCTGGGAGCTGCTCCTTCCATCAGAGAGGGATCTGGGAGCTGCTCCTTCCATCAGAGAGGGATCTGGGAGCTGCTCCTTCCATCAGGGAGCTCCCACAGCACCTTGGCTGGGCACTGCCTTCCCCATCCTACCCGTGCAGGGTCAGGGGATGGAAATGAGGTCCTGCTGCAGGCACGAGTGCCAGAATGTCATTTCTGCCACTCCTCAGCAGTTTGGGAACCATTTACAGTAGAACCAAGCGAACAGAAGGCAGGGAATTACCCACAGTTCCCCGTGTTGTGATTTTGTTCTTAATGGGTCATGTCAAGCCAATTTGTTCACCAAAGCTACATTTCCTCACAATATTCCTGAGACCCAGGCCGAGATGAGGAGATCCAGTTGTTTCCTCCCTCAGAGCTTTTGTCTTTTACACACTTGCACATTTGCAATCTGCAGGGCTCCATTTTCTTTGTTTCCCCTTGACTCTGGAACATCAGTCCTTTCAGGGCTGGATTATAAAAACAATGTACTTTAAAAAAAACACCGACCCAAACCTCAGAGAAAAAGCCCTTTTCTGATGCAGGGATGCTGGGTTTGGGAAGCAGCTCAGGGCTCTTACCTGTAGGAGATAAGCACTGCCTGTTGATCCCATCCCTCCACCCCAAAAATAACCCTAACCACGTATACCCTGCCTATCTGCATGCCAGGATCCAACAAAAACCTGATGAGGCAGGCTGCAAACAGACTGCTAATCTGACATTTTAAGACGTCACATCAATACTTTTCGATATTTCAGATGGAAATAACTTGTCTTTGTGAAAGTTCGTTTACTTTTTAGAAGTAAAATGGAAATTTGGTTTTCTCTTTAAAGCTAGAAATCAAAGTGAAGCATTTATTTTTAGACCAAGCAACCTTTCCCTTTAGAAACACTTTTTAAAAATGGCTTCATGAAAAACATGCTCGATTTCATATTGCATAATGCCATAATAAAAAAATTAAAATACAAAAATTGGTACCCAGCACCAGCAGGTCATAGAATAAATGGAATAGAGCTAGTTAACTGTGAGATCTCCTAAAATTAGTTACTGCAATTTGACATTTTCATTGCTGATCAGGAAGTAAATTTGAAGTCACTGCTGTTAAATTTGTGGATGATGAAGATAGCAGCGTGCGGGGCTTCGCTCGCTGCGCATTTGAATTCTTCCCAATCGGAATCCATCCGGAAGGGCTTTGAACACAGCCGAGTTCTGTGAGCTCTGGGCCTGTGTGCAGGACTGCAGGGCCATCCCCGGGGCTGGAGCCACACGGAGAGCTGAGGGAGGCCGGAGGTTCTGTGCCTCTGGCAGGAAGGGCTGGAGAGAGCCCTGTTATATAAACCTGGGGAGCCGTGAGTCAGAGCTCCGCATTGATTGGCCTCTGAACATGTCACTGAGATGGGGAAACGGGCTCTGTCTGTGTTTGGGTTCCAAAATTTAGGGAGGAAGCTGAGAAATCGGAAGAGGTTGAGGGAAGATGCTGAAAAGTGGTTCAAGGGCTGGAGCACATGTTGTGCAGTGAGTGAGAAACCTCAACAGCTCAGTGTGGTTTGTTTACTGCAAAGGAGGTGCAGAGGTGAATTGTTTCCAGGCTGGTCTCACCTCTGCAGAGGGGGAACTCTGGGAGGAAAGGGCTCCGGAACCTCCTGGAGAAATTGGGAACAACCACAGGAGCCTGAGGGTCTGAGCCAGATAAATTCCCACATGAAATCATGCACAGTGTTTCTGAGCTGGGAGGGGGTTGGAATCAGCAGGAGTGGAGGGGATTTGGTGTTTCCTGCTGGTTCCATCTTGGGGCTGAGTGATGCAAAAGAGGTGCTGTGCACAGAGATGGAGTGTGAGCAGGATAACCAAGGGTCCTGAAACCCTGGGGGCTCGAAGGTGTGAGGGTTTGCCACTCTGGGAGCAGGAACATGCCAGCTGGGGGAGGAGGAGGAGCCCTGGCTTAGCCGATTTCCATCAGAAGCAGATGTGGCATGGCATTTGGAAGATTGGGTTTGTATTTTGGCACCCATGAATAAGCGCAGTAATGAGTGAGAGCGCAGGATGTGGGCTTGGAGACTGCACACTCATCAAATAATTCCATTTGGGAGGACACCTCGGGGTGTCTCTAGTCCAGCCTGCAGCTCAAAGCAGAGTCAGCTGTGAGATCAGAGCGGACTGCTGAGCCCTTTATCCACTCAGCAGCTTCAGGATCACACTGTCCTCGAGGGCTCACCTCTGATCTGGGGTAACCCTTAGCCCCCAAAGAAGAATTTCTCCTCGGTGCTGCATTCAACAGCCCCTCGTTGCCCTGATGCCAGCTGCTGGGTGTGGTGGCACTCTGCTGAGTGGCTGTGAGCCTGGCATGGCCTGTGCTGCCAGGGTGGGTGGCTAAGGCAGGCTGCTGTGCTGCAGTGCAGTGCTGAACACAGGCTGTCTGTGCGCACACGTGGGGCTCACACTCTGAAGGCAGCCTTGCCCCGAGCTGCACCAAAGCCTGGTCATTTCTTACTGCTCCCAGGAAGCTTTACTGAATCTGAGACCACCCTCGTGCAGCTACAGCCAAAGGGCTTCAAAACATACAGAGATCTGATTTTCAAGCTGTGATGTATCATTGCCCCAAGGACAGGGCAGGGCTGTGGACAGGCACTGGTGGGTGAGGTGTTTCATCCCCCGGCCCTCATCCCCCACGAGTCCAGAGCACTTGGGGGTCACATTTCCAGCCCATGCAGCCCTGCCTGCCGCGTATATTTTGGGGTTAAAGCAAGAAGCTTGGCTGAGTTAGCAAACCCATGGCCCTGAAATGTAAGGGATGAATATTTGAGGCTGGCTCCCCTTCCTCTCTTCTCTCATTACTGCTCTTCTCAGCCAGCACTTGGTAAAACAGCCCCCAGCCTCAGAGACTCTGTTCACTTCTTCGATCTGAATTTTGACTGAGAGCGCTTAGAAAAGGGAGGTGCTCTGATCTTCCAACTTCTTTTCAACTGCTGCTACAGATCTTCTCCTCTCTGGGAATTTTTAATACCGAGCTGCCCTGTTTACCCAGTCCCACCACTCTGCACTGTATGGTCTCCCCCTCCTGGTAAAAGGAGGCAGTTTTTAAAAAGCAAAATGCTGCGTTTGGTGCATTTGACAGAGGCTCCTGGTGCCCAAGTCCCTGTCATATCAGCCATGGAGATCACATTGTGCAAGTCGAGGCTGGATGCCTCACCTTTGCTCTGAATTCTAGCCAGAAGTGGGAGTCCTGGCCAGTTTTATCTCCTCTCCTGGGGACTGTATTGCCAAGCTGAGCTGAAGAAGTAAAGTACATCAGCAAGGAGCGGCTAGGCTTGGTGTGGGCTTTCTTTTGGATACTTTTCCAGATCATTTTAGTGCAAATGGAATTGTCCTCTGGTCCAGCCTGTCAGCTCAGCTCTCCCTGTGTGCTCCTTCCTCCCTGCAGATGGTTACACGGTGGATGACATTGTCTTCTTCTGGCAAGGGAATGACTCTGCTGTCACGGGGATGGAGGTGCTGGAGCTGCCCCAGTTCACCATCATCGAGCAGAGGCTGGTCAGCAGGGAAGTGGTCTTCACCACTGGTGAGTCTCTGGTGAAGGGACGCATGGAATGGGCAAGCCTGCTGCTGATCAGTTGGTCTGAATCCCTCTGGTTCACATGCTGGGGCACTAACTCAGGATCTAGGCTTCACCTTGGGGTTCCTCTATAAAAAAGTGTCTTCTGCACCCAACAGTTTTGCTTTTTTCTCATTTTATTTTTTTCTTTCTTCTTCTTCTTTTTTTTTTTTTTTTTAATGTCTGCTTCTCTTCAAAGACTTTCAGGATCATTTTCCCCACTGCAATTTTTCCCATTTCTTAGTCAAAATAATGAGTGAGCTCAGAACCTCTTCAGAAGGTTCTCAGCCTTCATCTGATTTTTTATGTGGTTTACATCTGGGTCTCAAAGCTAATGTAGGTGCAATAGTAAGGAGAAAATATATCCATTGAGAAGCAAGTGGGCTATGAAATGATGCAAACCCATCTGTACATGGCAATAAAAAGGTTTCAAGAGAATACCTGGGACGATTCACATGCTGCCAGCTGAAAAGTTGGAGGGGGTTGGATTTTGGTTGCTGGTCTGAGGTGGAGTTCACTGCCAAAACAGCACAGCACACACCTGTCAAAAAAAGACTGGTGAAATATTGTGTTCAAGCCATACAAATGGCACATGGTGGTGAGAAAACAACACCTCCTTTTTCCCAGTCTATATCCTTGATGGTTTAAAACTGCTGTTTTCTTGTTTACTTTAGCTGCCAGCCAGGATTACCAAGAAAACCCATACTTCAGGCTCCTGTGTTGCCTGAGGGACAGAGGTGGGCAGGAGAAATTATTTGGACTTTGTCTCACAGCAATGAAAGAGACACTGCTTTGTCCCTGTCAAAATTAGCCTGCTCCAGTGGAAGGACTGTAAAAAGTACTTATTGTCCTCACTATCCTCATTAGGTTTGCTAAAAGATTAGTAAGAAGTTGCAACAACTGGAAAATAATAAAAAAGAGACCTTCAGATTAACTAACAGTACTCTATTTGCATATGAATTTGCCCAGTCTGACCATAACCCATTTTTAGAACAGCATGGGAAAAATATGATTCAGATCTTCATTGCTGTTTGGAGGCAGAGCTGGCACACAAAACATTGGAAAATCATCTAGTGGCACCCAAATATAGGGTTAAAATCTCCTGTGTAAGCCTCCATCATATTGGCTGGCACCACAACAGCAATTCCAGCACTGAACAGCCATTCTGCCACGATGGCTGATATAATAATGTCACTTATGTAGAGTTTCCTTTCTTCTTAATACTCTGGGGCAACTGAGCAAATTCTGAAGGGACCCCTTGCAAAAACTGACCAGTCTGCAAAACCCTCTGCAGAAAACAGGAGATTTTTCATTGTTCCTGCCTCTTGAGAACTTTGTCCAAATAAAATTTCAGTTCCTAACCTAAGCTCTTAGCACAAATCCAGCCTTGCCCTGCTCTCACACCACATCCTCCTTTGATGTCTCACTGGCAGGTTCGTATCTGCGCTTATCCCTGAGTTTCAGGATTAAGAGGAACATTGGTTACTTCATCCTGCAGACCTACATGCCATCCATCCTCATCACCATCCTGTCCTGGGTCTCCTTCTGGATCAACTATGATGCTTCTGCTGCACGAGTGGCACTGGGTATGGACATTTTTGTTGTATTTCAGAGTTGTTTTCTTGAGGGAGATCAGCTGAAACAAAGAAAATCCCTTTTCTTTACGAGGTAGCAATTAAGCAAGTCTGTCAAAGTCGTCATCCCAAATGGACATAAATTTTTTTTCTGAAAAAAATTTAAATTTTCAGTCAGAAGTGTTACTTGTTTTGTTTTGGTTTTGTTTATTAGTACTTCCCAAACTGGAGCCTGTTTAATTGAATCAGTAAAGGTCCTACCAAAAATGTCCTGGGTGTGTGTTTAAACTCTCCAAACAAAAACGCAGATGGCCACTGATTCTCAGGAACGTGGGACCCTGACATGTCCTGAGTTCCTTCACTCTGGTTTGCACTGGTTTTCTTGAGAAGAGAAATCTGGGCCCCTCTTTGTCAGCAGGTGTGCCAGGAGTGGCCAGTTGTGTGATTAATGCTGAGGCTGGACAGCCAAAAGGTTGTATGGGAATGATTAAAAGACGAAAGAAATAAAGGAAGGGGCATTGCACGTTTTTCTGATAGCTCAGGCCCCATACAGACACTCTCTGCAGACAAAGACCTTCATGGCCAAGGCAAATGTGGGACAGCAGTTAAAGTCCAAGTCCTTCTTTGGCACATGCTCCCTAAATAGGAATGTTTTCCTATAAGAGGGGGGTGGAAATGAGGTCTTTTAAGCAACAGAAGGGCAGTGGGGGTGGATGGCAGATGAGGGTTTGGAAGGAGGAACAGAAGAAGGGGGATGGCTGGCATATGAGAATGGGGCTGTGCAACACGAGGGGAAGTTCCAGGGCAGTAGGAGAGGTCAGGAGGAGCAGGTTGGATCTGTGAGTGGGACAAGGCTCAGAGAGGCAGTGCAGCTCAGGTACAGGCTGGGTCTTACAGCAAAGCCTGGGTGCTTCAAGCAGGTCTAGGAGAATGAGTTTGAGAAGACTCAGAGGAGGGGTGGGTTGTAGAAAGGTATAAAAGGGGTGATTTGGCTTTTCCTGCTTGGAGAGGCTGGAGCAGGGAGGGAAGAAGAAGAAATTGGTAAATTCAAAGTGTAAGTTGCATTGACAGGAGTGTAATCAGAGAGAGAAGAAAAAGAGACCATGGCAGACATTGTGGAAGCACAAGCAAGAGGGTGGAGGTGAGATACACAGCTGTTGAGTTTCTGCTGACATCTGGAGAGAAGACAGAAAAAGAACATTGTAGATCAGAACTGCAACAGCTCTCTCTAAACTATTCCTGACAGTTCCTGACCTAAGTTATCCATAAAAAGCTCCAAAAAAAAGAAACTCCCCAGCCTCCTCTGGTCACTTTATCTCCAGATTTACCTGCTTGCACAGTCAAAGAGCTCCTCTTTGCCCTAAGTCTCCATTGCAATTCATCCACTTCTTAATGGAGACATGGAGAACATTCTATTCTCCCTTTCCTTGCCTCAGATTTCTGTATATTTAGACTACTGCCTAAATATAGACCATATTGTGTGTATACAAATATATCTCCCTTCTGTTTACCCAACTGAAGGCTAATAGTTCTCTCAGTCTTTTATCAGGAATGACACCAAAGCACAGCGAGGGTGAAGGGGAAGCAGAGCAAGCAGAGGTCCAGGGTGCACAGAGAGCCATCACTGTAGAGGTGGGGCTGAAACCACAGGAGCAAATTAAGGTCATGGAGATTATTAGAGCTGCCAACAGAGAGAAGAGAAGGGAAAAAGGAGAAAAGAAGATCAGCAAGGTAGTAAGAACAGCTAGAGAAGCAGAGGAAGACTGGGTTGGAGGGGAAGAGTTACCACTCCAAAAAAGAAGTGTGAAGGCTCGTTGCCGTGTTTTTGGAGCTGGCAGAAGGCTGTCAAAGAGGCAGGTCTGAGGCACAGTCCAGAGAAGGGAGGAGTCTGAGAAGAAGCTGAAGAAGAGGACTGAAGCTGTGAGAGTAATCATAGTGAATCAGGCTTTCGGAACTGAGTAGATGGGGACAAAAGTGTTCACAAAATGCTCATTTAAGATGCAAGAAATGTGAGGAGGCCTAAAAAGGAGAGTGTGAGAACCATGGGAGGAATGTGTATAAGCGATAATTGATGTAATGAATGGTAAAGCTGGTGAGAGGAAGGTGGGAACTGATGGGGTCAAGGACAGAAGCCTACAAGGCAGGCAAAAAAAAGAGAATGCCATGAGAAGGAAATCTCTTCACTTTTTCTCCAATTCATGGCATTTGAAAGACACAGCAGTTTTATAAACTCATGATGCCAAGGATGCTGAGGCATTCAGTCGCCCACAGTGAAGCCTGATGAGTTCATGAAGGAGAAAAAAGTGAGGAGAAGAGGGTAAAAAAGAGCAAAACTGAATGTTTCCTACCACACTGAGAGAAAGAGAGAAGATCAGGGGGACTTAAAGAAACAGGGATGCTGATCCCCATCATGCTAGTGATGCTCAGCTTTGACACTTTCTCCAGCTGTTTGCTGCTGGATCATTTTCTGCAGCAATTTGGAGTGGGCATGTGGGCTTAGAATAACGACAGCTTCCTTCCCAGTTGTACTGCTCCCATCCCTCCTGAGGCTGTCCAGCTGGAAGGAGGGATGTGGAAGCAGAGGACAGCATTCCAGGAAACCATCCCAAGTGGGTAACAGAGCGCCTGCCCTCTCCTCACAGGGGTCACCACGGTGCTTACCATGACAACCATCAACACCCACCTGCGGGAGACTCTCCCCAAGATCCCCTATGTCAAGGCTATTGATGTTTATCTCATGGGCTGCTTCGTCTTCGTGTTCCTGGCCCTCCTGGAATATGCTTTTGTCAACTACATATTCTTCGGGCGAGGGCCCCGGCAGCAGAAGAAGCAGAGTGAGCGCGTCAGCAAGGCCAACAACGAGCGCCACCGCTATGAGGAGAAGAGGGTGAGAGAGCAGGTTTGTCCTCTCCTTTCCTTGTGGCAGGAGAATTCAGGCTCTCCACTGGGTGAGCTGCAGAGCAGCCTTTGTGCTCATCACGAGAGATGAATCCCAATTTTCCTTGTCTGGTGATTACTGGGAATTTTTTGCCTTGATCATCCTCATCCAGTCGCATCAGAGCCCTCCTCCTGCGTGGGGCAGGTGTAGCCAAAAGTCCCTCTGTGGCTTTTTGTCCTCCTGTGTTGGCAGAACCACACTTTCCCCAGTAAAAAATGTGCTGCAAGAACAGGTGGCTGCTCCTTCTATCCCAGCAGCAGAGGACAACCCTCAAATGCAGCATGTTCAGAGCTCACAAATGACCCCATCGGGGGTACAGTCACCAAACTCTGGGGAAGAAAAGGAACTCCCCAAGATCATCTTTTAAGTATTAAAGGCATTACTTTATTCTGGCCAGGATGTGCAGTGGAAATCATTCCAACCACATGTGATTCTTTACCAGAATTTTCACATATTTACACGTTAAACCACCTCCCTCCCCCCCCCCCCCCCAAAGAAATTGCTCTTTCTTTGGTTCTGCACTGCACAATTCTTAGTATTTGATCTCCTCTTGGCTATTGATTCCTTCAATGCTATTTTTGGTTCTCATTCTTTGACTATCTTATTAATCTTGTCCCAGACTGGGAACCTGCCAGGGCTTTAATACCTGTTAATGTCTCTCTATCTCCTATGTGTCTTCTGACTACTTCCACCCCGTAGATATTAAGCTCTCAGAATCTAGGAATCTTCTTTTTGCTGATTGAGGCCTCACCTAGTGAGACTCAAACCCTAGGTGAACAGAATCTTTTGAAGAGAAACCTTAATTTCCACCCCCCTTTGGCAAAGGCAAACCAACCCATGACTAAAGTTAATTTTTTATAAGTTATATAATTTCCAACAGTATTGCTCCCCAGAAATCTGTTCAGAATCACCCCTAATGGTACACAGGACACCCGCTATTGTATTTTCTGGGAAATGTCCTGACGAAGCCAGGAATGATGAATCTGACTCCGTGTTCTCAGAAGGCTAATTTATTACTTTATAATACTATATTATATTAAAGGATACTGTACTATACTAAAGAATACAGAAAGAATACTCATTTTAAAAGATAATAATAAAACCTTGTGACTCTCTCCAGAGTCTCGACACAGCTTGGCCCCAGTTGGCCAAAGAGTCAAAACAACTCACACTAGAATCCAATGAAACAATCTCCAAACACATTCCAAAGGAGCAAAACAGAGGAGAAGCAGATGAGATAAGAATTGTTTTCCTTTTCTCTGAGGCTTCTCATCTTCCCAGGAGAAAAATCCTGGGTGAAGGGACTTTTCCAGAGAATGTGAATGCCACAACCCAGTACCTCTGTGTCTGTATTCCCCGTTCCAGGTTGACCCTTACGGTAACATCCTCCTCAGCACGCTGGACATGAACAACGAGCTGCTGGCCACGGACATGATGAGCAGCGTGGGCGACTCTCGAAACTCTGTCATGTCCTTCGAAGGCTCAGGAATCCAGTTCCGCAAGCCACTGGCCTCTCGGGATGGCTTTGGCCACCACCCGACCCTGGACCGCCACGTCCCGCTGACCCACCACGCCGCCGCCCGCAACCGCGCCAACTGCCGCCTGCGCCGGCGGTCGTCCAAGCTGAAGCTCAAAATCCCAGACCTGACAGACGTCAGCACCATTGACAAGTGGTCACGGATCATTTTTCCAATCACTTTTGGATTCTTCAACCTTGTTTACTGGTTGTACTATGTAAATTGATGCCTGCGGCCTCCGAGAGAGATAATAGGGACAGACACTCAGACAATGACAACACAGGAGTGTTGTGGTCTTTTGGGTTTGGGTTTTACTCTTTACTATCATTGTCATTTATTCCTATGGTTCATTAGATTTATTCTAAGCTTACTCTTCTCTTTTCAGCACATGTAGAACCACGGAGTGTGGGGTGGGGTAAAGGGAGAGAAAGGTATGGGAGGGGGTTTGGTTTCAGGGAGGGATGTGTTTGTCTTGATTTTGGTTTCCTGCTGAAGGACTTACACCATTGTAAAAAAAAAAAAAAAAAAAAGAAAGAAAGAAAAAAGAAAAAAAGACAGAAAAAAAAGAAAAAACACACAAAAAAACCCCAAAACCAAGAAAAGTTAAAAAAAAAAAAAAGAGGGGGGGAGATTTAAAGAAATTGAGTAAAAAACTGGTGGGGGCGATAGGCTGTGCTCACTCATGCTCTATCCTCACTTCCATTTCACTACTGAATTTCATCTTTCACTTTTCAGTCCTATTATATATTTTTTAATCTTTCTTCTGTCACTGCTTTTAACCCCTTCATGTTTATTCTTTCATAGATTCCTGAGATGATGGGGTTTCATTCTCACGCTAAGAGACTTTTCTTTTCTTTTTCTCTCTCTCCCTCTCTCTTGCTTACAAGCCTAAAAGAGTCTTTTAAACCAACAAATAAAAAGAATATTTATTTTGGAAGAGCTGGGAAGGGAAGGGAGGGGAAGATGAGGCAATTAATTGGGAGGGAAGGGGCAACATGGGGTTTATGGGAGGGGGGGAGGAGGGAACTTATCAAAACCAAGGCACATTTGCAAGATGCCTTTTTCCACCTTCAGGAGTTTGCAAGCTGTTTTTCCTGTGTGAATGTGCGTGTGTGGAGCATCTGTGTGTGTGTGTGTGTGTGTGTGTGGGCACGTGTGTCCATGGATGTGTGTGTGCAAGCATGTTTTCTGGGGAGGGGGGCTGGGGAGGGGGCTTTTGTAATATCTTTTGTAGAAAGAGAACACAGATGACATTTAACTGGCAGTGTGTTTGTCGGGGGGGGGGGGGGGGGGAGTGGGGGGTGGGGGGGGGGAATAGCAGGGGTTTGTTTGCTCATTGCAGCTTCACCAGGTTGGAGGTCGGGGTCCCAGCTCCAGAGGCAGAGCTGGGGAGGCAGTGTGCAAATTGGCACTTGCTGAGGGAAGAGAGGGATTTGGGGATCAGCAATAGGGCAGTGATGCTGGTCACTGCTGGCAGCTGATCTCGAGGAGACTAAGCTGATTCAGCCCTCAGAGGAGGGGTTGTTCCTAATTATCCCCACCCTGCATCTTCCTTACTGAGCCTGGAGAGAAAAGCAATTGAAAGACTCTAAAAATTCAATCCATTCCCCCTCTCCCTGTTCCTTGTGCCAGACAATGGATCCACACTCCAGCCCTCTGAGTGACCATAGCCTGCATCAAGGCTCAGGAAAGGCTGGATATCATTTAACTTCATTATGTTTCAGGATGAAAAAAAATAGGGAAATGATAATGATCCCCTTTCCTAAGAAGTTCAGGAGCGAATGGTGGGCTGGCAACCTCTAATCTGTGATGCTTCTACCAGGCCTCACTTTATGGCTGTCAAGATGCAGAGAGTGTAGAAAAAATCACCCTGTGCCCTTCCTTCAGATGATGAAGCTGAGGATGAGGTGGAGGTCCATGGAGCATCATCCTGCTGGAAAATGATGGTCTCCAAAAGCTGGGCAGGGGGAAGGTTGCAGTGAAAATGCTGAGCTTGGTGCTTTTCGAAGCCCCTGAGTCTCCAGCAGCTTCCATCCACAGGCATTCCTGAGGATGGCACAGGAGGGGAACTTGGCCTTGGACAGCAAGGTCAGACTTTTCCGAAGGAGCCAGTGACTTTCAGGAAAATCACTGAATTATTGGCCACTTTGGCAATCACTGATGATTGATAATCTCCCTTATATTATTAATAAAAGCCATGAAAATGTTAAATTCACAAGTGCAAAACGTTAACGCTAGGGTCATTCTGCCAATCCTGGAGTAATGATGAGAACCTTGTTCTTACCTGATAGAGTTTTTTTGTGTCAGACCCCTGGACACCCACGTTGCCCTTTAGCCAACCATCCTTTTATTTTCCTCCTAGCATTCTCTTTCCTTTTGCTTGATTCCCATTGCTTGGGAGAGCAGAGTGATCCTCTGAGACCAGGGAAACTCCTGTTTTTCAGATGACCCTGATGCACATCTTTCATTCACTAATTTATGTCTGTACAGTACTATGAAAATGTGAATCACTTCAGGCCTGACCCAGTAACACTGAAGTCAGGGAAAGTTTTGCCTGGACTTGGCTGAAGCAGGATCAGGCCTCATCAGAGTAATTATTGTTATTTTTATATCAGCAATGTGTCTTATGCAGAATCTGAAGCATAGGAGTAGAGCATCCCCCCTTCCCCATGTGTCTGTCCCCCTCTCTCATGTTCATGCATGCACATGTTTGGGCCAGGCCTCCCTGGACTCACCAAGGTTTTAGCACAATTGTTAAATCAGACTTAGATTCTCCCCTGCCCTGCAGAACAGTCTCCTGCTGGTTTCCCCATCCATGAGCAGTGCTGTTGGGGATGGGTTTTCCCCAAACAGTTAATGGTCTGTAGGGGTCTGTCAAGGAGTAAGAGTCTGGAGGATCAGGTAGTTCTGTCTACCTGATCTGCAGGAATTTAAAGCTTGGCCAGTGGAGAAAGTTACACTTCCTAGTGTGATTGTATTCAGAAATATCTTTTAAATGCTTTAATGGAAGTCATGAAGTTGTGCTTCATGACAGCAGCAGTAGAATGTCAGTGGATATCAGCATGGCATGGCTGCAGCTCCCACATGGAGACTGCCCATCAGCAGGTCCAGTTTGCAAGGGGAGTCAATAAAATATATAAAAATTTACCCTTTATATATGTGTTTGCAATGTAAAGGGTGGTCAGAGGGATAAAATGGGGAGAAAAAGAGGCAGTTATAAAAAGCCTATTAAGATTGGGGGGAAAACAAATGGCTGTGGGGTAAGAAATTCTGAAGCTGAGGAAGATGACTCAGGAACTCCAGGAATCTGACAGTTGTAGTAAAAGCCTGACAAATGTGTGCCATGAGTTAGGCACCTGAAAGCTGTCTGAGCTGGCCCCAAAGGCTGGCAGGGCCAGCAGCACACAGATGGTGCAAACCCCAGGGATGCTCTGTGCTTCTCAGGAGCTGAGCCCCACAGGGAGTGGGGTCCTGAGCAACCAGTGCCCTGCAGGTACAGCCTCCAGAAACCGGAGAGCAGGCACAGGGAGGCTGTGTTCGATATTTGAAGCTTCAATGCAGGGTTGAGCCCAGTGACAATCCAAAAGCTTTCCAGGGAAAAAAGCTCTGCTTAGCAGATTCTTCTCCTGCTGGGAGCCAGACTCCTGTGCTGTGGCCTCAGTTCTCTGTTGGCTGGGCTCTCTTTCTTATCAGGAGTCATCCTAGTTTCTCTCTTTGAATGTTTCTAACTTGGTATTACCAGGTCAGTGTTACTCACAGAGTCAGTACACCCCGACTCCTGGACTTTTGGGTCCAACACAATGATCTTTGCCAAAGAGTGTGTGGTCAGGACTGGTCACAGTTCAGGAGCTGCCTTACACTTGCTGGTGATGGGGCAGAGTGCTGGAGAACAACAGAGAGTCCTGGGAGTGAGATGAGGAATAGGAAATGGGAGGGAAGGATGCTGAAGGCCTTTAGGAATGCTCTGCTCACTAAGTGAGGTGGCACCTCCGTGTCCCCCCTCCACAGCTGCCTGCCTCCACCCCTAAGGAAGGCAACAAACCCCTGTCTTGTTTTGAGCTCCAGTGACCCAGAAAGGGCACAGTGAAGGAAAAACAGGACATTTTACTGATACTCAAGGCTCAGAGGTTTCAAGCCATCGCAAGCATGAGTGTTACCAGAAAGGTGGAGGGGATTTCCATGCTGCATCTGGCGTGCCCACTGCTGCCCTCCTCTTCTTCACAGAGGGGAAAGGGCATCAAAAGTGTTTGTGAGTGCTTTTCCAAAGTGGAGCTGCTTCTGGCTTTTGCTGCAGTGGCGCAGAAGGCAATGCTCAGGGCTTGGTTTGTTGGTAGCTTGGGGCAGGACTGCTGCTTGCTGGGTTGTGCTTTTCAGCATTTGAACATGAGGGGTGTTCCATTCTGCCTGAGGGCGTTGGGCTGGGGGAGAATGTTTTGCACCTTTTCCATGTGTAACAGCCTAGGGAAGGCATGTGGAAGAGGAGAAGGAGGAGCAGAAATAGAAATGAAATCTCTCTCAGGACATACATGGCCAACACAACTCTATTGCTTCATTTTCTGATACTGTATAGTGCTGTCACTCAGGGACCTTTAGTGACTGGGACCTTGGGACTGTAATTCTGCCTGTCCCCTTCCTATCCCCCCTTTGCCTTGAGTGTTGAGAGATGAAAAGACATTGAGAGGAAGTGCAGAAGAGGGAAACAAGCCCTGCTAGCAAACCCCTGCTATTCCACAGGTGACAGAAAAGCTTTGGTTACTAAGGTAAAAGGAAGATGTAAACCTTTATATTTATGGCTTCAAGCATAAACCAGCCACTAGTGTATATAGGATAAGTTTGACAGTGCATGAAACAAACAGGACTGTAGGTTTTAAATGGCATCCAACTTTCTTGCATGCACATCGGACACCACGCCAGCAGCTTATGTCTTGCAAATAAGTAAGGAACCTGCCAAGGCTTGGCACTTCCTCTGTCCAATGGACAGCACATCCACTTCCCAGAAACTGAGCCAGGAAGGGAACTGATCTGGCCAGGCTGTTTGACCAGATCTGCTCCAGAGGGTCTGGCAGGAGGAGATACGGGGTAGGGAAGGGAGCTGGTTTTGTTCTCTTTGTTGTGGGGAGGAGGAAGGAGTTTAAATCTCTGAGCTGTGTTCAGACAGAAGAGAAGCCTCTGGAGCTGCAGACCAAAGGACAGCGGCTTTAGGGAAGGTGGTTACTGGAATCCTGATGGAGAGGATGGGTTGAGGAAAAGGTGCTTGGTGGGAGAGAGCTGTAACTTCAGAAGCAGAGCAAATAGGAGAGAGCTTTTGAAAATATATGTGCAATACAACGAGTTTGCAGGGACTGGAGCACTGGGGACATCCCTGAGTCAGACAGGCTGGGTACAGCTGCAGGCAGCACTCCAGGAAGCCCAGCCATGGCAGCAGTCCCTGGTGAGCAGAGCCTGTCCTCTCTGGGGGACAGGGAGGTCAGGAACAGGGAAAAGAGGGAGACTCAGGTGTGTGGCCATCAGCAGAGCTCAGTCCCTGGGGGCAGGGACAATCAGATGCATCCAGACAAAGTTGCAGGAGCTGGGCTGAGATGTGCAGGGGAGTGACTGCCCCAGGCTGGGGCACGGCTGAGCCCTGCCTGGTGTCACACCAGAAACAACGAGGCAAGAAACGTCCTGCTGGTTACCAAATGCTTTCTGGGAGAGGAGACTGGGCTTACCAAGCAGGGCAGGATGTCTTTACAGTAGATGTGAAAGTTGGGATGGGGCACGGTTTGGGTGAGAGATGTGAAACCAATGTGTTGGAAGCAGGACCTAACGCAGATGCTGGGAGGGAGGGAGGGAGGGTGGGAAGGTGGGAGGGAAGGGAGCAGAGACTGGGGAAGAGAAGATGTATATAGTGTTGGGTTTTATTTTTCATTTCCTTTTGTTCCTTTTTTTTTAAAGAAAAAAAGTTGTTTGATTTCTAATGTCTTGATGTAAACCAAATAAAAATGGTTCTGTACATTCAGAAGTAAAGAACAGCTGAAAGGTGACAAGTATAATAAAGAAGCACTGACCTTCAGGCTACTATAACCATTTCCCCAGACTTTTCCCACAGGATTGGAGGGCAGACCTGTGCCTGTGCCTGTGCCTGCACAGAGGTGCTGGGATGGTGACCTTGGGGCTGGCTCCCTGATCCACCTGTGAGTGCAGCACAGAAGAGGTGGGCAGTAGAGGTGGAAGTGATGCTATGTAAGTAACTTTTCAGTGTTTGATCCCACCACCCCTGAGGCCAGCAGGAGGAGGCTGTGTGCTATATCCCAGTCTCTTGTGCACAGGGCCTCTTCCCAGAGCCAGCCTGCACCACGCCTTACTGCAGCTGGAGAGGTAGTGAGGAGGGGAGGAAGGGATCAGCTGTCCCTTGGATAAATGGGGTAATGCAGATGGAGTAAAGGCAGTGGGAGCCTGAACTGGGATTGCCTGCCTTGTGTTTAGTGCTTTGAAAAAGCAGAGGACAGTCTTGCCTCCATGGGGCAGAAAGTGTGGCTTCTCTGCTGTAGCCCATAAATGTCCTGTTGTTTGTGTTATTGCAGCAAGACCAAAAGAAAGAAAAAAAAAACAAAGCAAACCAACACTTGATGTGGAAGGCTGACCTAAGGGGAGTCTCAATCCTCTTAGGAAAGGCCATTCTTCAGCAGAAAGGCTGGAGTGCATCAACACGGAACAGCCCCAGAGCTCCCATAGCCCTTTCTGCTGCTGGCCAGGCCATCAGCACTGGGGGGGAGCCAAGGGCAGGTGCTTTGCTGAGAGGAAACAACGGGGACTTGTGTGAGCACGAGCTCCGACACTGCACTGTGCTCTGCCACAAAGTGCAGTCCCTTGCTCCCAGAATGTGGGAGTGTCACCACTGAGACAATGGACCCACAGCATCCCAAAGCTCCCCTCCCCAGCTCCATACCATGACTGTCTGCCCCATCTAAGATAGCCACAACTTGCCAATGCCAGGGGCAGAAAGCACTCACTGAATAATACTGAATATGTGTGTGACAAAGTGAGGAGAGGAGACGTGGTGATAGAGCCATTTATGATCCAGGGATGCACATTTTATCATTTGCACAGGCTGAGCTTGGCATTTATGCTGGCAGACTTTTCCCCCAGAAAGGATGAAACAGTATAGCGGTGAGTAACGTTATTTTTTTGAAGGGGATGATAATTTCTCTTCCACTATGTGTTTTAAACAGTGTTGGTTCGCCTTCTGTGAAACCTAATGACTCCCAGCTCTCAGTGCTCTGATGTGGGGAAGCACCAGAGTTAATTGTTTCACTTAATTAGATGCTGGGTCCACATTTTTTTTGGAAACCTTGCTGGGTGTCTGATGGACAGTGTCCAGGCACGAAGACCAAAGATCTTTCCTTGGCTCTCCCAGCCCTCTGGACATGCCTTGCCCAGCGTGTGCTTTGCTGTTTGTGCCATCACACGGCTCATGGTGCCCAGCCCTGGTGCTGATGAGCCTGCAGGGAAGGTTTGGGGATCCATGGGCTGGGAAAAGCCAGGCCAGCAAGGAAGGAAACTGTGCTTGCCTTTGTTGTGATGCCGATGGCCCTTGGGGCCTCAGGCAAGGGCAGTGGCCAGGTTTCCAGCAGCAGGAACAGCCTGTCTCAGGTTAGCAGAGGCTTTTCTCTCTGTGGCTGGTCTCTTGCCTGCAGAGCAGGGAGCTGGCACTGCCCCTGCACTGACAGATGCTCTGCTCCACGCTGGGATGAACTTGCTTGTCTTGGCTCTGGCTGTAAGGGAGTCCTCTCATTTCACCTGCAGGGGATGGTGCCTTTGGCTGGGCTTTTCTCCCCCACCACCACCCCCTGGCTAGGCTGGAGCCCTGCAATGGCCATTCCCAGCGAGGCCAGAGGGTCTCAGTGCAGGCGCAAACAGGGAACTCCTGCTGCACAATATTGTGACATGTCAGGTGGGAGCCCAAGGTGCACCTTGTGGGACAGCTGGTGCTGCCACAGCTGGTGATGCTCTAACCTCTTTTCCCCAGAAACAGTGTCCTGCAGAACCTGAAAGCCTGGGGACACTGTGCTACCTGCCTCAGGGACAGCTGGGGACCCACGGTGGCTGTTTTGGACAGGAATAGGTCTTCTGCTAGTGCAGCTTTTGTTAGAGATCTTGTTTTTTGTTAGAGATCTTGTCACCCTTGTGGCCACTTGAGTTTTGAGGCAGACAGAAGGAAGATGTGTCCCAGAGCCTCTCACAAGTAGAGACTGGGCACAAATCCCTGAGTTTCAGCCCCTGCCAAGGCTAGCAAGGTTAGCAAGGGAATTGGCAACCTTTCCCTCTCCCATCTCACTTGCACTGAAGCAAGAAAGGGATGGGCAAAGCAGAAATTAAACCCACACAGGTCCAGCCCAGCAAAGCCCGATGTCTTGCTCAAGTCTGAGCACAGGGGCTGACCTGACAACTGCACATCTCCTTGAAATCCTGCCTGGACCTGACAGCTTCACTGGGCTGGGGTCAGTGTGCTTGGCAGGCCAAAAAGGAAGATTCTGAGGGAGCAAAACCCTAGAAAGACTCAGCAGTTGGCAGAGAGAAGGGTTTCTGTTATCTGGGAGGATGAGCAGCTAGGTGCTAGAGAAGAAAATGGAAAAACTGGGGATAAAGGAAAGCCTCTGGAGTCACCCAGAAATATCCCAACCTCTGGCAGATACACGTGACCCAGGTGGCAGGGCTGTGGTGAGGTCTGTGAGGTGGGTTGTTTTGCTTTTATTTTCTTTTTCTACTGCCTGGCACGTCATAATATTGTGTCTTTGTGTGAAATCACATCCCCTGCCAAAAGAGAACCCAGTTCCTGGAGGGCAAACACCCTCTCACGGTGCGCTCACTACAGGGATGTTGTACCAAAAAGGACACGAAAACAAGGCTGGGGCATCTTCCCAGGAAAATCTGTTCCATTTCTGGCTCATCCTCTCCAGCTGCACCCATCCATCTCCCTCCCAAAGACGAAGAAGCTGCAGTGTCTTCTCTGGCTGGGGATAATTGCTGTGGCCTGAAATCCAAACAGCTGAACAACAAGAGGGCAGGAGGATCAATGTCAGTGTCAATGTGTGCTATCAAAGGGACTGCTGTGAACCATCTTAACATACTCTGAGTGGCTGCATTGCATCCTGTACAGCATTATTAAAAAAAAAAAAAAAAAAAAAAAGGAAAAAAAAACCCAGAACAAACCACCCATTTTTATGACCTTTAATTTGCATTTTCTGCATGAAATAAGACCTTGATCCTTGTCTTTTTTCACAAAAGCAGGTTCTGCTTTAACTAATGTAAAAAAAAAGGAAAAAAAAGGAAAGAAAAATAATGTTTCTAGCAAAGTGATTTAGATGTAGAATTTTTTTGTAAAAAAAAAAAAAAACAACAACAACAAAAAAAGGAAAAAAGCAACAAAGAAATAAAATAAAATTACCTAAAGAGCCATCTTTGTCTACTCTAGAGGTGGGAAGGTGTGACTGGTGGGTGGCACTTTCTGCTGTGTCCATGGGAGCCAGGAGGGCTCTGGGAAGGACGTGGTCACCAACTGCTGCCAGGTGCTTTCAAAAACTGTCTCCTTCAGCTCCTTCTAGGGACAGTGGGCAGGAGGGCAGGGGGAAGGGTGGAGAGGGGCAAGGACAGCTGCCTTGATTTTCTTTTGGGGTTTTGTTTGGGGTGTTTCCGTTCCTGTAGTGACAGTTTTTGAAAGGTGACGATGAACAAAAGTGAAAAAAAAAAACCAACAAACTTGAAAATAGTTTACAATTTTGTACAAACATGATAAATGATAAATACTAACAGCAAATGTTTTTAAAAATGGTCCATATCAGTGCCAAAATAATGTAATGTGTACATTAATTTATTACATTAATTTATTCTCTCTTTTTTCTTTTCTTTTCTTTTTTTTTTTTTTTTTGAAAAAAAAGGTGTTAAAACACAAAAAAAATATTTCTTTTTTAACAAATACTGTATGTGGACATAAATGTACTTGAACACTGTTGGTTATTAACTGCTTAGGAATCTTTCTTGGCCTTTTGGGTTTGCGCTTTTTTTTCCTACCCAGAACAAAAGTAACACTTATAAAATACAGCCTTTGAAGGTGAAACAATCAACTCCTCTCTGCTGGTCTGAGTGTTCTCTGTGCTTCCATTTTCAAGGCACTGTCTTTAGGCCTTGCCATAGAGAGGACTCCAACTTGTCCTGAGCTTTAAACACAGCTGTGTTAATCTGAAAGAGTGTCCCAAGGACTTTGCTAAGACCAAAGCAAAGTTTTCTGCATTTCCAAGTGTTCTGCTGGCTTGAACCAAGAGCTGGAATGTGCTCAAGCTCCATGACACTGCCTAGGGCAGAGGGGAAAATCAGAATAAATTCCACACTTCTTTTTCCACCTCAAGGTGAGTGACTTACCCTAACTATGAGGAACAAAGATCAGGAATTCTTCATTTTCGAGGGCTCTTCAGTCCTATTTCCAAAAGCAAGTGAAATATTCAAGCCCTTGTAGGCTTTGCCATGCTGAACAGACAGGACCTTTTTCAGAAATCACTGATGCACTTCCAGCAAGACATGGAGGTATTTAATGACCAGACTTTAGCTCCCAAATTTATTTCTGAAAGTTCAAAAGGCCATCTAGAGGTCTGTGGATGTTCAAGTCAGGCTGCCTGTCCAGCCAGGGGGGCGGGGGACTCTGTTGTCACTCATGGAGGGACTGTGGGGACATGGGGGATGCTGGCAGGGGTGGGATTGTGGTCAGTGATGATGGCAGGAAAAGGAGGGAGCTGGCCTTGAATACCCACTTCCCTGGGCTGCAAAGGGATGCTACCAGCCCAAAATCCATTCCCCACCCAGGCTCTGTTCTCCAGCTTGGTCTGCTCCACACCCCTGTGGTGTGAGCAGAAATGCAAGGTTAGAAATACAAAACCAGCAATGGCAGGGGTGCTGCTGGCAGGGTGCTGGCCACTCACAGGGCCATCCTTGCACCCCTGAAGCAGAGAGCTGCTGCTCCCCCCTGCTCAGGCAGGAAAACAGGAATATTTACAGTGCCTAAAATGCTCTAACTGGGCATCCCGGTGTCCAGAGCTCTTCCCAGCCTGGACCTACTGCCAGTGTGATCAGTGTGGCTGATGGATGGAAAAGCAGGGATAAAAGTCAAGCTAGGAACTACATTCAGCACCCAGCATGTGAAATCCAGTCCTGGTTCCTCTCCCCTGAAGTCACCACCCGCTCAGCAAAAAAAATCTGATATTTCACAGGTAATGGGGATGAAGGTTTCTTTCTTTTTGTCTTTAGACTTTATTTTCTTTCACTGAAGTCTATATATAACACAAAACCATTTTCTTCTTTTCTTCAAATCTGCCAATTCAACTTTCCTCTCTCCTCACCAGCCATTAGGCCATTTCTTGTCTCTAAAAGCCCTGAAGCCCTGCTGAGCTCAGAGGCTGCAGCTGCAGCCCCAGCAGCAGGGAAGCCCTGGGAGCATCACTGCCTTCTCTTCTTGCCTCTTTATTCCCTGTGGAACTTCAGCTTTAAGCAAATATGGGATCAGCAGAAAGCACTGACTCCATGCTTGCTGAAAGGTGAAGTTATTTGAAACCTGACATAGGAGTTGGACATCTGGTCCTCAGTCTTGTGTGTTCAGACTCTTGAAGGTCTCATCCTCTCCAAAAGCATAGATGGAATATAAAGAGACTGTGCTCCCCAACAAAAGGCAATTAAAGATCATTAATGGTGCTGGGAAACATTGAATATTCAAACAGTGATAGAGCTCCACATTTTTACAAGTCCTTAAGTGATTAAAGTATCCAGGTTCCTCTGGCTTTTCAATGGTTTGGGCATTTAAGTTGCACAATAACAATATCCAAAGTGACATGCAGAGTTTGTAAAGACATTAAAGCATAGTCAGACTGGTTTATCCTGGAAATTTTCTTGAGGCTGGGAAGAAGAAATCCTCAAGATCACTTTGTATAACAGCATGGAAGAATGTCAGTCCAAGCTCTCCTAACTCCATTTGCAGGAAACGCCTCTGCAGCTCAACCTCCAAGAGTTTGGAAGGGAGCAACAAGGCAGAGTTTAGTGCACTGCTCTGCCAGCTACCATGCATTAAAGCAAATAAAAACCTCTTCAATACGGGAGAGACTAGAGATTCTAAAAAGAAAGGAAGAGTTATTTGGAAATTTAAAAGTAATATCTTTAATATGTGTGAAATCTTCAATGTCAAAAAGATTTCTTTTTTTATTGGTATGTCTTTGTAACATTTTGTCTTCAGGAATCAATTATGTTTTTATCTGTATCAGCACCATTTTCATTGTCTAATTTCAGGCAGGCAAAGGCAGAAGAATGGAAATTCAGAGAGAGACAAACTGAGAGCAGAGTTGATACTGAAACTTAAATGAAATAAAGTCTGTTATTTCAAGGCAGCTGAAGAGCATTTCATTTGAATCACCACAACTTGACATTTTTTTACAGCTTTTTGACAAAATGCAGATTTTTGAAGGGAAAAAAAAACCCAGCCAACATTATCCAGCCAGTTGTCTTGTAAAATGTCATCTGACAGACTCTGTGCTGCAAAGTCCTTGCAAGCCACTCTCAGCCTGGAGAACAGAAATCACCAACTTGGCCCAGCTGCAGCCCCAGTGCCTGCTTTGGGGCAGCCTGGGCATTCTGTGCTGGCATCTTGCTTTGGATCCTGAAGCCTTCCCCCAGACAAGAGATTTCTCCAAAGGAGGATGATGCTGCAGCAGCTGCCTCCACCAGGCGCTGTTATTAAACTGTCAACAGTTTAAATATTAACAGTTCCACGTGCTACTGCCACCCGGGGAAATGCAGGACCAGCCAGAGGATTTCACCTCCAATCTCACTCCTGGATTTTCCCCCCAAACAGAGCTGTGCAGTCAGAAACAGCCTGGAGAGAGCCCACATTGCTGTCCAAAAGCCAGCTCTGACATTCCAATTCTCACACCAAAAGGCTGTGTGGGAAGGCAGGGCTTTTCCACAGCTCCAGGGTCTGCTTGGGCAGGCGACTCCAAACACACTCAGCATCCCAGGCTGTGACTGCTGAAGGGAGGAAGACTCCTTCTCCATCAAACTGAAGAACTAATACCTCCAAAATGTGGCCAAATCCCCCCAAAACCCTGCTTCAAACAAAGCTGATGTGCTCAGGGACAAACAACCCAGCAACAGACATTGCTGACAAGCATCCTGTCAGGGTCTGCACCAGCCTTGGAAAATGAGCTTGCTTGAGTCTTGACACCACACTGGGCACAGTGAAGGAGCCTGGCCTTGCAACAGTGAAGGCACAAATTATAAAAGCAAAGTCTGTAGCTGGAGAAGGAGTCTCCATAGGAGTTCCTGGTTAAAAACATGATTTATGTCAGTGGGTTTGTATGGTCATCTCAACTCTAGCATCAAAACTTCACCTCTGTAGCCTATATGTGAAATGTTATCTCATTTGTGTGTTGTGTATTTATAGGGCAGGTCCTAGACCAGGATTTAGAAGAACTCCCTAAAGCTCATTATACCTTGTCAAGGAAGGGTCTGCCTTCAGCCAGGATCCTATACCCTGTGGAAAAAAGATCACCCCATACCTTTCCACTGTCCTTGCACTTGTGGGACAACAGAAGAGTTCATCTGCAGCAGTCTCTGAGTGAGAGGTGTCAGGTAAACATGCAAGAACAACTAGAAAGTGCAAGCCAGTACAATAAATACCAGCAGACAAGGCAGACACGATGTGGCATTCACATTCTCTGAACAGACAGAGACATAATTCTCTCTCTCAGGTTTTTTCCTGGAGAAGCACAGAAGGAAAACAATTTTTATCTCTACTTGCTGCTCCTGGTGTTTTGCATATGTGGAATGTGTTAAGAAGATTGATTACCTGAAAGGATTTAGTAATTAGATTCTAGTAGAGATTGTTTATGTTAATTAACCTATCAAGTCCAAGCTGTGTGGACTGTCCGTCTGCAGACAGTCATGAGGTTTTCAGTTAGTGGTAAGTATGATATAGTGTAGTACAGTATCTCTCTTTAATATAGTTGCTAGGAAAATTAATCCACAAACAGCAGAGGTTTATGTCCAAAAAGAAGACAGAGGAGTACTTTTACTTTATTCGGATAAAGGGAGAGGCCATGGGGCATTCCCCTGGGATATCTCAAATTTTTGGAGGACACAGCCTCCTTTTTTATCCCAATTTCCCATCCACATTTCCCTTCTCTCTTTCCCCATTGGCTGAGGTACTTGAGAGGTACAGACTTCGCAAAACACCTGATGCTGAAGATTTCCCTCTAATCTATAACCCTCCCTTTAATTTTTAATTCTTAGGAAATTTAGGGGTTTTTCTTCCCCATTGTTTCTTTCATCTTTCAATGTCTAATTTCATTTATCAGCACACCTAAAGTTTATTTGTAAAAGCAAATATCTTTTTGCATTCATCAATCAGTGGAATCCTTGCCATTGTTTCTTTTATCTCCCAGTGATAGTTTTAACTACCAGCAGACCCACAGCTTGTTTGTAAAGACAAATCCGCTATTCCTCTCACAGCTGTAATGTAATATAGTATAGAATAATAAAGCGAGTGCTCAGCATTCCAAAGCCTTGCAGTCAGACCCCAGTCATGCCCTGGTTGGGGGCACCCTGTTTTTCGATAACACGAGACTGTTCTTCACCCACCACGTCCAAAAGCTGTGCAGCAGAAAGGCTGAGGGAAGAGCTGGGTGCAGCAAGCCCAGCACTCGGCACTGCGATCCAGAGCCGGGAGCTTGGAAAGGGCCCAGGCGCCCATCCCTGGTGCCACGGGGCACATCCGTCCTCACCCGCCCACGGGCTCCCGCTGTGCACGCTCTCACTCCGCGCTTTGCCGGGAAGGATGAGCACATTTTCAGCTGGAATCCTCTCCCCGTTGCCATGGGGAGACAGAGGAACCCTCCCCGGGGTGCTGCAGCAGTACAGCGGCCTTGGCCAGATCCTGGGTTTGCAGGCTGTGCTGCAGGTGGAGTTTGTTTGCAGGGTACCAGTTTCTCTGCGTCTGGATTGAAGGCACTTGAGATGGTAGTGTCCTGGTTCAGGGCAAATTTGGGAGAAAACCTCCAAAGGGGGCCCCCCCAGAAAGCAAACCCACACGGACCCTCCCCCCAACCGGTTCAGGAAGGATTCCTCGGAGAGAAGTGGAAAGAACCTGTTTATTTAACAGGCAAAGCACCTGCCAGCACACAAAATGAACAACAGCGAATGACAATGCTCTTTCACGGCTCTGTGAAAGACGACAAATTCAGAAAGTCTCTCTGGTGGTCGCTCTGTTACTGCTCCCTCTGGGATGGCTGCTGCAGCCACAAGGTGCAAACTCGGTGCTTCCCAGGTGCCAGTCCGGAGCAGGCTCCAGTGGTTCCAAGAAAAGGAAAGAAAAACAGTCCAGGGAAAATTCGGACTGCCTAGCTAAACTGACTAACAAGCAAAAGCAAAAGTAGGAGCAAAAAGCTAAAGCAGGAACAAAAAGCAAAAGCAGCACTAGGTACTGCCCCGTCTCTGTGTCCCACCGACTGTGAGGAAGTGAGCAGGCTGATAACAACACAAAACTTCACTTTTCAGAGCCAGTCTTGAAGGCACAGAACATGAAATCCAGCATCAACAGAACACACGACTGGGGATACAAGCATCATAACGTCACTCTAGGACAGGTAGTTCATGTTGGGACTCAGGTGTTTATTATCTCTTATCAGTAAAGCAGTCTCACAACCCTGAGTTCTGCAGCAAGGCACAAAATGGGTAACTATCTCTTGTTACAAGGTCTTTTAAGACTAAACTATGTCATTAAGAACGGACACCTAGATTATTTTCCCTTTTAACCCAATAACTGATCCCAAAGAGCTGCAATGCAGACTGTTCTGCCCAATTACAAAATGCCTCCCAAACCCATGAAGAAGGAGGAAGAAGAAACATGAAGAAGAAACCCAGGACAGCACCCTGTGCCCTCCATCCTGCTTCCATCCACAACATACTAAAAATCCCAAAACCTAAATTTCTCAACCAGTGACACACCTACACTGCTCTCTATAATATGTTTCACACTTTTGTGGATCTAGTCTATCTTGAAGTCTGGGAAACTTTTTCCATGAATGAAGGTCAAAGTCAGCGCTCCCCTGGGGGTCAGGGCACCCCAGAGCAGACACAGAAATACTCCTAGTGCCCTGGGTTTCCACAGCAGGGCAGGGCAGGAGGTCAGCACTGTGCTCAGCAGCACTGACCATGCTCCTGCTGGGGCAGAACTGCTGGGGCATCTCAGCTCTGCACCTGGACACCACCGTGGGCTGGCAAAGACATCCCTCACCTGCTGTGCACCTGCTGGCAAGGTGCTGCTTCTGCTTAGCATTGGAGGAAACACACTATTATTATTTCATATTTTTAGTCCTTTTCCAAAAGCAAATTATTTTCTTTTTTTTTTATACTAAACTTTGAGCAAAATCCATTCTGCCATTTTGAAGTCAGATGTGTGAAAATGAGCCAACTTTAAATCAGAGTTGCCAACTGGTTTAATTTAATTTGGTGAATTAATCATGAGCCTAGTTGTAAGTCCTTCTTCAAAAGAAAATCACAACAACATGTTCTTAGATTCACGGGAATAAATCCAGGGCTGTGTTTGCATTTAAAAACAAAAAGTAAGTTTCTGTCATGGAGACAGACTCTCATAAATGTGACTGCTGGAGCCTTCTACCAGAAGATAAATTAAAAGAATCTGTCATTAAATGATTATTACTGAGGTAATAGGTTTCAAGTCAAAAACAAGATTTTGAAGAAGGAGAAAGGCAAATAACTCATGATTCTGAATATTTGTGTACCCAGTCCAAAACCTCCTGAGGTCTCTTTCCCTGCAACATAAATATAAGTGTCCAGCCCCAAATCCCCACAGGAGAATATGACTGTCTCCTCCTGGACTCTCTCAGCACAGCACTTGTGACCAGCTTGGCTGGACAAAGGAGCAAGTGTAATTAATGCAGTACAAGCCAGGGTGGCACAGAAGCACGGGGCTGCTCTTGTTTACATTTTCGTTGGATGAAGTTTCCACCTGGCTTCACGTTACGAAACAGCGAAGATGATTCACATTCTGGAGCACGTGGGTGCCTCAGGACAGAGCAAGAGTGACCACTCAAGGATGGTATAAACAGAAAATGCAGAACTGTAGAGCGCAGGCCTGCAAACCCCCTGGTGCAGATCCCACTCCACTGGAGCATGGCAGAGTCAGAGTGTTTGTGGTCTTGGTGGGGAAGGTACCCAGATTCCTGCTGGAAGAGTTTGCTCCTGCTCTGGTTCAAAAGGAGGAGATAGCATTGCATCCCAATGAGACAACATTATTTACTGCCCACATGGATCTCCTTGGATTCCTTGGAGGCAGGAGGAGGTATCTGCTGGGCACGTTAGGGAGGAACTCCCATAACCCATAGTGGCAATGTGAGTGCTGCGCTGGCAGAAGCTGTTGTGCACCTTAGGTCGCCCTAATTGTATGAACAGGATGTCCACAGGAGGGTGTCAGGAAGGATAATGGATTTAAAGTTTAAACTTTAGGAAATTCTTCTCTATGATGGTGGGCAGGCCCTGGCACAGGGTGCCCAGAGAAGCTGTGGCTGCCCCTGGATCCCTGGAAGTGTCTCAGGCCAGGCTGGACAGGGTTTGGAGCAACCTGGGACAGTGGAAGGGGGTAGAACAAGATGGTCCCCTCCAACACAAACCATCCTGGGATCTGATGATCAAACAGAAGAGGAGGTTTCACCATCACCTCACCTCCCTACATTTGCACACACATTGTCCTACCTGCCACTACACAAAGTTCCCAGTTCATGTTGAGGGGCTGGGATAGTGAAAAGCATCTTGGCAGACCTTAGCGGTGAGTGGACTGTGTCTTACAGAAGAGGATTAGGAAATTAGATCAGCACTTCATCGTCATTCCTCATGGCAGGGAGGGGATTGATGTGTAGACAGGCAAAAGGAAGATGAAATTCTCACTGCTGAGGGAGTATTTTGCAATTTCCCTTCAAACCTGTGCCTGGTACTTTTACTTAAAGAAGGTCATTCACAAGAAAATCCCCTTCCATATGCAGCTCCCTCCAGAGCTTAGATGTTCTCGTACGGTTTATAAATCATAGAGGCAGCTGTTCCCATCAGCATTTTTCTTCTCTCTTGAAGTACTAACAGCCCCAGCAGCTGCTGAGTCTGAAGGTAATTTCACAAATTAACCTGAGAGCAGCCCACAGTCCCAGGACAGCAGCCCCACCTGCTCCATGCATCTTCCTGATAGGGACGGAGCTTGCAGCCTCAGCACTTCTGTAAGCTTTCCAGGAGGATGGGAAAGTCTTAGGAGGGGGAACCCTCAGCTGGATAAGTGTTTCAGCCAGAAGGCAAACAGGATGGATGCATAGTACAAAGGCAAAGTACAGAGCAGAAATAAAAATGAAAGGGGAAAAAGGCTGGATGGATGGAATGAAGGACATGCAGAGTAGTTAGAAAATAAATAAATAGGAGTAAGACTGGAGCTGGAAGAACTTGGTACCAGTGGCAGCCAACCAGGTCACAGGAGCCAGGGTCCTTGGTGGGTTGAACACCTTTGTTTTGTTTAATGATCTGTCCATTTTTTTTCAATACCGCAGTGTACTCACCCCCAAAACTTGCCCATGGAGATTTGTCTTTGCTCTTTTGTGTCCCTGGGGTGTGAAACCTCTTGTGAACTCAACCCCAGCTCTCCCCATTTCAGCTGCAGGGACTGAGCCATGAGCTCACTGCAGGGCTGCTCAGGTGAGGTAAACATGCCCTGTGGTACCCAGGACTTCAGGGCTCAGGTTTGCACAGGGAAATGTGGAAATGGGAGAGCTGTGTTGCCTTCTTCAGGAGCTGGTGAAAAATGGGACTTTGTTAAATGCCCCACATAATTCTTGCAGGCACTGCAGCTGGGGCCAGGGCCTGGAATGGCAGGGAAAGGCATTTGCTAATGGAGATGAATGAATGGGGAGCTCCAGTAATGGATTTGGGTTTCTGTCCCTAGAAATCCATTCACTACAATGGGGTTTCTATTTCCCCTTTCAGGCTGATTAATGAAATTAATTATTGCTGTAAATACAGAACAAGAGACGAGGAAGGGGACTGAAATAAGCAGAGTGGGTTCCCTTCAGTGGCCAGAGGATGCCTGACTTCCTCACCCCAGCTGTGCCCAGGGCACTCCTGTCCTCCTGCCTGATCAGCAGTTGCAGATCAATACTGCCCAGTGCCTGGGTGTCAGCTCTTTGTAGATAACAGCTCTTTCTGGGCTCCTTGGCAGAGAGGCTTGAGGAGCTGTCCCCAGGTGTGGTGACCTTGTAGTGCACATAGTGACAGTGTGCATGAGTGTGTGAGCTGTGCTGCTCTGGGGAGGGAGAAATCTGAGCAGGCTGGGGCCTTTCCCTGAGCTGGGAGGAGAGCTGTGCAGGTGCTCTCCTTCCTCGATCAGCAGGTTCCCTTGGCCAGCACCTTTTCCATATGGTGCTGTCTCATGATGTTCCCACAGGTCAGGAATTTCCCTGACCATGGCCAAAAAGGCCTCAAGGCAGCCAGTGGGATAGCAGAGGGGGTGTGCAGCCTGTCTGCCTCCTACCATTCCCCAGTCCTTTCCTAGGCACAGGGTCAAACCCACTCCCCACCTGCTGCTGGAGAACTCGCTCTGGGGATGCAGCCCTGCCTCCTGTGACCATTCTGGCACTCAGGGAAGCTGGAGAGCCATGGAAATAGGAGGGATGGAGCAGTCTGCTGTGCCCTGCCCACCCCAGAGATGTGGGACCTGCTGCTCCCAACCCCTTGGGGCAGAGGAGGGAGCTGAGTGTGACTAACTGCAGAGCCTGTGGTGGGATCAGGATTTTTCCTTCTGCCCCAGTTCTCTGAGACTACTTAGATTCTTCATTTCTTTTCTTCCTATGGGGCTAAAAAAAGAATTAAGCCTTCTGTATGAAATATCTGATTCAGTGTAAATCCATACACTCCTCATCTCCCACCCTTCTGTGAGAATTGCTTCTTCACTTTGACTAACAAAAAATAGAGTGTTTGCGTGAGCACAGCCCTACTTACAGGAGGAAATGAAAGTTCAGCACTGCCCACAGTTTGGGGCTTTGATATCCTTGAACACATTGTCCTAAACCAAGAGTTCCAGATATCCCACATCCAGAAATGGGACATGTTTGAAGTGTATGCCAGACCTATTCCTGAGGGTGTGGAGCACCTGCAGGATGGGAAGGGGCAGCCCCAAGGTGACATTGGGCATCCCTGGTCCTCCTGAGGAGCACAGAGCAGTAATCTGCCCCTCCCTCAGCTGCAGCACCAGACAGGGATGTGTGCTAGGGGAGAGCACAGCCCTCACTCCCACTGGTACTTTTGCTTTTAAGAATTGTTCTTTGGTAAGGAGCACTTTGATTAAAGGAACTAATTTACAAAGCAACAATAAGCAAAGAAAATCCTTGTGTGAACTCTCTACAGCAGCCACAGCACCTCGTTGCTTCCAAGCTTTAAAGACCAACTTGACATTTCATTCCAGCTCCTGTGAGGAAGCAGCAGGGACAATGGGCACCAGAGAGGTCATCAAACCCTCAGTCCTCTGCCTCCTTCAGCAGCCAGCTCCTCCTCTGTAGGCTCATGATTACCCCAAAGCAGCATTTTGGGGTCCCAGGCATTCTGCCCCTCAGATTCCACTTCAGGAGGAGTTTCCTGTGTAATGTCACATCAGACTTACACTTCCTGCCTGCTTCTCTGCTGTTTCATTTAATAAACATGTTCCAGGGCTCTGTGCTGGCCTCACACAGTTTTCACAGCTCTTTTTCCTCCCAGTGCCTCTCCCACCTTTCTCAGGACCTTCAAAAGGATGTGCCAGCCTCACAATTAAAAGTTCACACCCTGATCCTGCCCTTAGATGTGCTGTCCCCTGACAGCCTGTTGGCCAGGGAAGTTGTGGGTGTCTGGAAGTGCTCAAAGTCAAGTTGGATGGGGCTCTGAGCAATCTGATCTGGTGAAAGAGTCACTGTTTTCACAGGGGTTTAAAGGGGGCATTATATTGTGCAGGGAGTGGGAAGAGTGGACTGAGCATCTCAGAAAATCCAACACTGAAGTGTCCACACTGAATACTGGAAAGAGAAGATTTCCCCTTTTTTGGGGACAGCTGCTTCTTGAGAATCTTCTCTCTTGGTGTGCTCTCTCCACACTGCTGGATCTGGAGCTCAGCTCCCAGGAAGTTTGTTTTTGTGGCTTGGTTTGTGCCTGTTGTGCTCTGAGCTGAGGCTCTGCAGTGTGTCCTGCTTTTCACAAAGGATTGAGAGCTCTTCTTGGGTCCACAGAGTTTCTTTCTCATTTAATTTGTTCCTAATTAATTGTCACAGTAAGGAGATGGAAGGCAGAATTGCAAGAGAAGAAGCTCTATTAGAGAAAAGGAAAAAATTCCATAGCAAAGGCAGTCAGCCAGCAAATCACAGGCCCAGGTCGGCAGCGGGATCTCTCTAATTGGAGTTACTCGTTATTTGACAAAATGGACCTGAAGACCCAAGTTAACTTCACAGACAGTCAGAGCTTCAGTGCTGGGGATGCCCCTGGCACCCAAGGACATGGTCTTGACCAGGGGAAAGAGCTCAGATGTGCAGACATCACTCTGGAATAGGATCAGTGAAGCAAACTGATTTGGGTGGAGGAGAGTAAAAATAAAGCACTGCCTTTATCAGTGGGGCTGTGTCCAGAGGCCAGGAATTAAACCAGAAACACACACGGCGGCGTTGGGATGGCGAGTTATTTAATCAGCTGCAATTAGCTGTGGGGTTTGTCACTTCAGCTTTTTGTGTTTGGACTGATTACAATTAAAATGCAAAGTTCTGACTGTTTAAGCACTCCGTGCTAATTGGGGGATCAGTGGGCTGTCTTTTCCCTTTCTCTTCCAATTTCTTTTATGGCTTTGTTTCCAGCACAGAAGGTGGGGCAAGCTGAGGGATTTGAAATGAAGGAGAGAGGTGGAAAACACCAAATAAAATCTGTGTGGGCAATTCTTCCAGAGCTGGAGAGGGAGGGGAGCAGGGGTCTTTCCTGCATGGGGAACAATCCTTTGCAAAGGGATGTGATCATCCTGCTTTCCTCTCCCCTGGTTACCTTTGGTCCAGCAGCTGTGGGGATTAATTGAATGAGGTGGTTGCTCAGGAGTTTGCTTGTTTTTGCAGCTTATTTTTGTGTGGTGAAAGAATTGTGACTCAGAGCAGCCCTTTTCTTCACCAGTGGGTGCTTTTCCAGGGAGAGGCCTGGTTTTTGGAGAGGGCAGCTGAAGGAATATCACAGCAGCCTTCTCCACACCCCCATCCAGCACCTGCATGGTTTGCGGTCCTGAGGCAGATGTGGGCAGCAATTATCACACCCCCGAGGCTGCCCCCATCACCAGGATGCTTCTTGTGCCTGGAAAGGGAAATCCCTCTTGGATTTCTTGAGTGAACAGTGAAAAGGAGCAATCTAAGGCCCCCAACATGCAAAACATCAGAATGGAGATTTCTTCAGGCACAAATGATGTTTGGAGAAAAGTCTTGAACATGGTGGTGGGGCCAGGCTGCAATTCCAGCCAGAGGATTCCTACTCCTTGTGCCAGGGGGATATGGTACACCCACTCAATGCCATGTTCCCTGGCCCAGGTGTTGATGAGGCTGTTTTTGAAATGAGTCCCATTGTCGGACTCAATCCTCTCAGGGGTACCATGTCTCCACAGGACTTGTTTTTCAAGGCCCAGGATGGTGTTACGGGCCGTAGCATGAGGCACAGGGTAGGTCTCCAACCACCCTGTGGTGGCTTCTACCATTGTGAGCACATAGCGCTTGCCTTGGCGTGTTTGGGGCAGTGTGATGTAGTCAATTTGCCAGGCTTCTCTATATTTGTACTTGGACTACTGCTTACTATACTATAAGGGCTTCACCCTTTTGGCTTGTTTGATGGCAGCACACGTCTTATAGTCATGGATAACTTGAGAAATATTGTCCATGGTTAAATCTACTCCTCGGTCTTGTGCTCACTTATACGTGGCATTTCTACCTTGATGACCTGAGGCATCATGGGCTTATCGAGCTAGGAATAGCTTTCTCTTGTGCTCCTAATCTAGGTCTATTTTGGACACTCTTATTTTTGAAGCCTGGTCTACTTGCTCATTGTTTTTGTGCTTTTTATTAGCTTTACTCTTGGGGACATGGGCATCTACATGGCGGACTTTTACAGGTAGCTTCTTTACTTTGGCAGCTATGTCTTTCTACTCTTCAGCAGCTTAAATTGGTTTTCTTCTACGCTGCCAATTAGCCTCTTTTCACTTCTTTAGCTACTTCCACAGAGCATTGGCTACTATTCATGAATCAGTGTAGAGGTAGAGCTTTGGCTACTTTTTTCTTTCAGCAATGTTTAAGGCCAGTTGAACAGCTTTGAGCTCAGCAAGTTGGCTTGATTCACTTTCTCTTTCAGTGGCCTTTGCGACTTGTCGTGTGGGGCTCTATACAGCTGCTTTCCACTTTCGATTCATTCTTACTATGCGATAGGAACCATTAGTGAAAAGAGCGTATTTTGTTTCTTCTGCTGGTAGTTGGTTATATGGAGGAGCTTTTTTAGCACGTGTTACTTCTTGTTCTTCTTCATCAGTGAGACTGAAGTTTTCACTTTTTGGCCAGTTTGTAATTATTTCTAGAATCTTAGGGCGATTCAGTTTTCTAATACGGGTGTGCTGTGTTATGAGAGCAATCTACTTACTCCATGTAGCACTGGTGGCATGGTGGGTAGAGGGAACTTTTGCTCTGAACATCCACTCTAGTACTGGTAATCGGGGTGCCAGGAGGAGTTGTGTTTCAGTGCTTATCACCTTTGAAGCAGCTTGGACTCCTTCATAGGCTGCTAAAATTTCCTTCTCTGTTGGAGTATAGTTGGCTTCAGACCCTCTGTAGCTTCGACTCCAAAATCCTAGTGGTCGGCCTCGAGTCTCCCCAGGCACCTTCTGCCACAGGCTCCAGGACAAACCATGGTTCCCGGCTGCAGAGTAGAGCACATTCTTCACATCTGGTCCTGTCCTGACTGGGCCAAGGGCTACCGCATGAGCGATCTCCTGCTTAATCTGGACAAAGGCTTGTTGTTGCTCAGGGCCCCAGTGGAAAGTGTTCTTCTTACGGGTGACTAGATAGAGAGGGCTCACGATCTGACTGTACTCAGGAATGTGCATTCTCCAAAAACCTATGGCACCTAGGAAAGCTTGTGTTTCCTTCTTGTTGGATGGTGGAGACATTGCTGTGATCTTGTTGATGACATCGGTGGGAATCTGACGCCGTCCATCTTGCCACTTGACTCCCAGAAACTGGATCTCTTGAGCAGGTCCCTTGACTTTGCTCTTCTTGATGGCAAAGCCGGCTTTCAGGAGAATTTGGATGATTTTCTCTCCTTTCTCAAACACTTCTGCTGCTGTCTTCTCCCATACAATGATGTCATCAATATATTGCAGATGTTTTGGAGCTTCACTTTTTTCTAGTGTACTCTGGATCAGTCCATGGCAGATGGTAGGACTGTGCTTCCACCTTTGGGGCAGCTGGTTCCAAGTGTACTGCATGCTTTTTTAGGTGAAGGCAAACTGAGGCTTGCATTCTGCTGCCAGCGGAATGGAGAAAAATGCATTGGCAATGTCGATAGTGGCATATCACTTCGCTGTCTTGGACTCTAGCTTATACTGGAGTTCCAGCATGTCTGGTACAGCAGCGCTCAGTGGTGGAGTCACTTCATTCAATGCACGGTAGTCTACAGTCAATCTCTATTTTCTTTTAGATTTACGCACCGGCCAGATGGGGCTGTTGAAAGGTGAATGGGTCTTGCTGACCAGTCCCTACATGTCTTGATGGAATTAAGGTACACTGCGCACCAGTGTCGACTAAAGCTTCATACTCTTGTGGTTCCGATGTGCTAGGCCAACGAATCTACACCGTCTAGAAAACACGATTTTTCCTAGCCTCTACCTGGCTAGAGGCAGGGCCCCTCTAAGCTTGGTTATCTTTCTTTCTTTGGACATATGTCTTAGAGGTTCCTTCAAGGGGATCAAAAATATTGGCATCATCTTCATTTATGGCAGCTTGGTTACGGGCCACTGGAGCTGCTTCTCTTTTGGAACTTTTTCTCTGAGTCTTCATTCACGAACCCGTTGGGCTAGAGCAGCAGTTGGCTTTCTATCCCATCTCTTCATGTTTTTTCCACAATCGCGCAGGAAGAACCATAGCTCAGCTTGTGGGATGTACCTTCTTTCTCCATTTGGGGAACGTTTGCGTTGGGTACCAGAACCTCTGATCTGTACTGCTGAGATTTGGAGAAGGTCTTCTTTAATTTCTTCTTTGAGTTTCTTATGATTCTCCTCAATCTTATCCTCTAATCTCTGCAGACGTGTTTTTACCGCTGCGATTCTGGCATGTGTTGGGCCATGCACAGCATTTGCATACGCTCGAAGCTTCTTCGCCATATCGAGTACAGTCTTATATGTATCATCCCGCTTTATTATTGTTAGGGCAGAAGCGTATTCAGATGGCCCAAGTCGCACAAGTTTCCTCCACATTACAGGTGTGTATGGTACTTGGTCTGGATTTCTAGTTGTTATATCATCTGAGAAAATGAGCTCTGCCACTGCCATCTTTCTCAGGCGTTGGATTTCTTGTTCTATGGTCTTCCACCGTGTCTGCTGTATATAGAGATCATCTGCACATAAGTATTTTTGTGCTACACTATCCAGGACCCGTTCCCAGAGGCTGTGAGGGCTAGCCCTGCTCATCATCCTCCCCTCTTCACTCTCTGGAAGAGAGTCTTAAAGGTGTAAAACTTATTATTCAGTATAAACAAGACAAGACGATTGGGGATAAAAGCATCATATAGTCAACTCAGGACACAGCTCTACTTTGTCAGCACCCAGCAGGGAGCAGCTCAGTGGTGAGGTCAGGATTCAGGGGCAACGAGGAAACAGCACCACAAAAAGAAAAGCATTGACTGCCACGATGAGCAAATGTTGCTGTTCCCACCCAAAATTTACGCTGTCAGCTCTGCTTCACAGAGAGCTGTGGTCAGCAGTGATGGGCAGCTGGGCAGAATCACTTCCATCTGCTGAAATCATCTTTTAAGCAGCTGAATGTTGCTTGTGCTCGTGCCTGGCCCAGGCTCTTGACAAGGTGATGTGTAACCCCTTCCTTTTTGATGGAGAGCTCAGGCCCAGAGCTGAAATCCATCCAGCTGATGCCAGCAGGGAACAGAGCTGGCAGAAACCTGGATAATCGTGTCAGAGGGGTGTGCAGAGCACAGGGAGGACAACGGGAGTGGGAGCCAGGGGTGCAGAGAGTCACAGAAGGACTGGAAAGCCCCTCAGAGTGAAGTGGGACAGCAATTCCCTGCCAACTCCATGGCAGGAGCCGGAGGAGGGCAGGCATTGCACAGCTCCTCACCTCAGTTCCACAAAAACTCAGGCTGTCCATCCTGAATCCCCCTTCCAGGACAGACTGCCAGGGTGCTGCAGGGCTGGGTGGGTGACAGGGAGTGATCACCTGCATCTGGGGAGCAGGGATGGCTCTGGAAAGGCTGGGAGGAGGTGAGGCCCTCCCCAGACATGCAGAGGGGAGGGAGTGAAGGGTGAGCTGTCTCCACCATGACCAGGGCCTGCAGGAAGCCTCTAATGAACCTTCTCATGCCAGGCAAGCACGTCAGCAGAGCAGCCCCATCCCCAGGGAAGGGGAGGAGGGGTCCCAGGGGCTCTGCCACAGCACCCCGTGGTGCAGCTCCTGCTCTCGCTCCTGTGCTCTCCAGAGACAGGCAGCTATGTGCTAAATGTGCTCAATTTTTGTGGGTTTTTCATGAATTCAGTGAGATTTACTGCCAGAAAGAGGGGAAGGAGACATGAAAATAGCTTCTGATCCTAGTGGGAGTGCAGGAACGTGGAGTTGAGGAGGGAGAGGAAAGAGGGGGCAATGAGGAAGCCTGCAGGTATTGGAGCAGAGGTACTGGGAGCACCCTGCCTGCTGTTGGGATGGTTTATTCTCCCATTGCCTGTGCTCCTCCCAGCTCCCCCACAGGCAGAGCTTCCCTCACAGTGGGACACAGGAGCTCATCCCCCAAATCCTGAGCCCTGGGCTCGGGTTCCTGAGCTGGGGCAGGGGGTGGCTCCGTGGGTGAGACTCCCCTGGGAAAGCAAAAGGAGCATTTCCAGAGCCAGGTCCAGGTGTGTCTCTCCCCCTTCCCCCTTCTTGGCTGGGCTCTGTCAGCACAGCCCACGTGAGCTGGGCACAGGAGTGGCTGTCCATGATGCCTTAGGACTTTAGCTTTTATATTTTCATGTATTTGTAATCCTGCCATTCTTTAGTGTGTAACTCTAAAGTCCACACACAGTGTGAGCTGCTGCTTTCCCATTTCCCATGTCTGCTTTTTGGGGCAGACATAACAATTCCTCTCCAGGCCTGTCAATCAAGGACACCTCACTGCCTCCGAACAGAAAAATGGAAACAAAAGGGAGCTGGGGGAAGCAAACTTGGGGTCAATTCCTTCATTACCTGAAGATGGAATTGGAAGATTAACCTCCAATATGCAAATGGACCAAACTGTGAAAACCCCTGACCTGTCATCCACTTCCTGTGTGTAGCCCCTGAGGGGGCTTTGTCTACCCTAAATGAACCTGAAGGCACTTCAATAAATAGAACTGCTTTTTATTCTCCTAATTTTGTCTGGCCTCTGTTTTCAGGTAGCCCCAAAAGGCATCATCCATGTACCTCCTAGTGAAGCTAGTCCCAGCCCTTCCCTCAGCAGACCCCAGTTCAGGCTTGGGACAGGCTGCGCCAGGCCTCAGGTTTCTGTTGCTGCACAAGCTTCCCAAAGAGCTGGGAATCTGGCTTGAAACGAGCCAGAGTTTGAGATGTGAGTCCTTGAAGGCCGTTTCCCTTGCTGGGAAGCCCCAAAGACCCTGCTGTGCTGCTGCAGGTGTGACCCGAGCTGCAGGCTCGGTCCCCAGGTGCTCTAGGTGCAGCTGCCCGGGCACGCAGGAGCGTGAGCAGCAATTGTGAGCAGCAATTTGCACTGCTGGGTGTCTCAGCTGGAGCCTCCCTGGCCTGCCTCCCTTTGGGGGTGCAGATGTGTTCAAGATGTTGCTGCCAAAAAAGCTGTGGGAAGAACTGGAGCAAGAAACCACATTCAGTGTGCTGTGGGGGAGAGATTATGATACACACAGCTCTCACTTTCCTGTAGTCTCCAGAGCAGGGGGAAGATATTTACTGGAAATGTGCTTGGGCTGGCAGGGAAGGAATTTTTTGGCAACACCTCAATTCAAAGTGCTGTAAAATGGGGTGTTGCTGAGGCAAACTCCAAACTAAAGGGCGTGAGGGTTTCCAACCTGTCTTCCTGAAGGAAAACTCAGAGGCAGAGAGAAGCAAACCATGCTTGCCTAAGAGCCTTGGATTTTTATTTTTGCCCCACTTCAAGCACACAGAAGGAAAGGTTAGCAGCATTATCGGGTCACCTGCTTGAAAACAACCATGGGTGGCAAAGGGACTTTCCAGAAATCACAGGGAGAGTGGGGACCAAACCCAGTGTAGGATCACCCTAGGTTCTGTGGGAATTCTGTGTGTCTAATGTGGGAAGGCAGGAGGATAGAGCTGGGATGAGGAGACACTGGGGGCACTCTCATGGTCTACAACAATGTACAGCTGGGCTGTTTGACTGAATGTGCCCAAGCTCTGGAGCACCAAGCACCTAAATGTGCTTGTGAGGGAAAACCTGATGTGCCAGTCTAACTAAGATCCCAGCTTGCACAAAAGCAGAGAAAATTGCATTCAAAGATGACACTTTTTGCCAAGTAGGAAGGACTATTTATGGCTGTTTTCCTAAGTGAGGGAAGGAGAAAAAGAGGGAGCTACTGGCCCCAAAAATAAGGTGAAACTGGAACTCAGAGGCTCAGAGACTCAGATGCAGAGACTGTCTTCTGACCACAGCAGGCTGATGAGAATTCTTGTGTAGGCTGGCCCTTACTCCAAAATAATTGGGGCAGAAGGATGGGATTGGCTGCTTTGATCTCACTGCTGTCCAGTGAAACCTTCAAACTGAGCCACCAGCACTGGGCTGTGCTTGGAAAGTATTTGGGAGCATCCCCAGGAGCCAAACAGTGCCTCTGTAGTGCCTTGGCCTCTGTTATTGCTGGCACCGAGATGTTTCTGCAGCCAGGAGGTAAAAGAGCTGCTCAGAGCAAAGGCTTGTGCTCTTGTTCTCCCAACAAAGGCGTTCAAATGGCAGCAGAGCTCAGAGCAGAGCCGATAAGAGCTGTGCTATTTTCATCCTCCGTGTCTCCCTCACCTCACACCGACGACGTCAGAGGCAGCCCAGGCAGGAAAAACCCTGGGAAGGGCTCTGGAAGCTGGCAGTGCCACGGGAGGATGGCAGTGCCATGGCACAGGGCAGCCCTGTCACCGCTCTGTCCCCCTGGATGGGCACTGAGGCCTCCCCAGCCCAGCATAAAGCACGGGCAGGAAGGCTCCTCCTGCAGGAACAAATCCCATACCCACAGAAGCCTTGATAAATAAATCAATAGGGCTCCGTGCTCCACTCCCAGATGCTGCTGCAGAAATCCAGAATAAGTTCAGTGGATGAATTCCAAATGGACCCGTGTCAGGGAGAGCCGGATTTAGCCTGAATGGCAGAGCAGGGAAATGAGATGCTTTTTGCTCACTGCACTGAAGCATAAACATCATTTCCCCTGTGAAGTTTTCCAGCGATGCTCTGGAATGTAGCAAAAGGGAGTTGTGGCTGCTCAGCACCACTCCTTCCTTTGGCTGCCCTTTGCTTGTTGGCCCAGCAGCATCACCTGAGTGTCTGAGGGGCAGAGGAGCACACCTGTGGGATTGCTGGAGCCCAGCGTGTCCCAGCTGGGCTCTCTGACAGCAGGGATGCCTGTCATGGAGCAGGGACAACAAGCTGAAAGACCTACCCTGACCCACTCCCTTCTGCCCAAATTTGAACCCCATCTCTGGGGCTGCTGGAGCAAAATCTCCTCTTTGCCATGAATTAGGGCAAAGATCTCCTCGATCTTGCATGAAGGCCATGAAAATTGTAGGAAAGAGGAGGTAATGGGGTTTTTCTTCTTCAGATTGTTTTTACTTGTAATGTACCTCATTCTGCTTGCAAGTTGATTTTTTTTTGAGCTCAATTATATTTTCCCTTGTCCACCCCAAAATTTAGCAGGAGGTTGTATAAAAGAATAAACAAATACCCCTAAATGAAAGCCTGCAAGCAACACAAAACAAAACAAAACCAAAAAAGCAAAAGAGTGCCTTTGTAACCAAATTGATGTCAGCATCTGTGGAAATGAAATATTCAGCCCAGGATTCAGTGCTTATCCTCCTGGCATCAGCTCTAATCCAAGCTGCCACTTCAGAAAATGAGCAAACAAACAAAAAATAGCCCAACCTTTTCCCTTACAGTGTGGGTTTCAAGGCTGTAAATGTGGAGCTGGGAATTCATCCCAGGGAGTTTCTGTGCACAGATTGTTGGGGGAACTCGTCGTGTCCCATCACAGCTCCTGCTGCAGCGTTTCCGCCCCTCCCTCCCTGCCCGCAGCTCCCTCTCCCTGTGCTCATCCTGATCCCAAATGCCAGGGTTGACAGCACCCCAGAGGGACACCAGCAGTTCTGGGGGCACTGAGGGTTTTTAATTATTTTGTTATTTTCTCCTGCTACTGCTCTCTGCTCTGCTGGGCACTTGTGCCTCTCCAAAGCAATGCCAAGCTCCAAGTTGTCCTTAATAATCCACCTTGTAAAAACTCTTTAAACTGACCTTTAAACAACCCCTAAGGAGATTCCGTTTGGGGCTTTGGGTTTGGTTTATTTCTGGAAGCAGGAGCAACAAAAACTCAAATAATATTTTTAGCCTTGGACACCGCAGGAGCACCAACAAATCCAAAAATATTCCTGAAAAGCAAGACAGCAGGGGTCTGCTTGAACTATAAATGCCACAAAAATACTAACCCCAGGAGAAGATTTTTTTTTTTCAGTGCTGAAAGCAAATACTTTTTCAGCCAAAATAGAAGTTGATGTAACAGATTTGACCTTTCTTGCTGTCAGCTGTCCACCCAGCACCACCACCATATTCACTCTGTCCTCAAGTGCCACAGCCACGTATTTTTTTAATGCTTCCAAGGGTGGTGACTCCACCACTGTCTTGGGCAGCTTGTTAAAGGGCTTTATAGTCCTTTCAGTTAAAATTTTCCCTAATATCCAATCTAAACCTGCCCAGACACAACTTGAGGCTGTTTTCTCCTGTCCTGTCATTTGTTTACCTGGGAGAAGGAATTGACACCCCCTCACTGCAGCCTCCTTCAGGGAGTTCTGGAGAGCAAGAATGTGCTTTTCCTCCAGCTGAGGGTCTTGCACTGGTTATTTCTCTTTCAGGGACTGATGGTTTGATCTTTCCCTTGTGTCCAGAGTATGCTGCACTCCTTACCTGGAGTCAGGTCTGGAGTCTTCACCTCGATCCAAACAGGTCAATTGTCCCCACTTGAGGAGGGTCTGGGGCTCCCTGGAGGGCTGCCAGCTGTCCCCTTGTCCCTCTGCACAACATCAAAGCTGGGAGCCAGTGCTGAGGTTGCTTTTAATGACCACAGCAATGTTCTCAGAGCAGAGCAGTCTGCATGTGTTCAAAGCAGCAAAATTAAGCTCCCCTCAGCCCCCATCCCCAGTCAAAAATGAAAAGTACAGCAAGGTTGGAGGAGAGACGGCCCAGCTGGGTGTCCTGCCTGCCTGCCTGCCTTCAGCAGAGCCCTGAGCTGGCTGCCTCTCAAGGAGTTTCCTCCTCAGTCCTGTCCCTCAGGGATGGGGAAGGAAGGGGAGCAGGGGACGAGGGGGGCACTGGCAGAAGTCAGTCAATCTTGATCGATCTTTTTTCCATAATTTATGTCCACTTGTAGGTCAAAATACATGGCATTTAAATGATCAGCAGCAAAACAAAACACAAAATTTAGCAGGGCAAGGTTTCAGCAGCTCAAATGTTCTTCTTTGGTCCATTTCAGGATTTATTTTTCCAGTTGAAATTTTCTTCCTCTTTTGGGCTGAAATGAAATGCATATGAGACATGGAAACCACACCTGAACTGGAAAAATATTTCCCTCTTCTTTTGAATGGCTCCTTTCCCAGGCTGCCAGCCACCCACCCAGCTCTTTGCTAAGTCCCTTTGGGCACGAGCAGCCTGCCAGCAGCTCATTTCTGCATTCCCAGCCCTGCAAAATGCAGCTGCTGTTCCCACCAAGGCCTGATCTCACAGTGGGATGCCCCAAGAAGCTCCTTTCTGATAAGGCACTCTTGGCAGCAGGGCAGGAAGGCTCTGCAGAAGGATCTGGCCAGGCTGGGTCCACGGGCTGAGGCCAGATGTGTGAGGGTCAGCCAGGTCCTGTCCTGGGTCACAACAACCCCCTGCAGCTCCAGCTGGGCAGAGGGGCTGGAAAGTGCCTGGTGGGAAAGGCCCTGGGGGTGCTGGTCAGCAGCAGCTCAACAGGAGCCAGGAGTGCCCAGGCGGGCAAGAGGCCACTGGCACCTGGCCTGTCCCAGCCATGGGGTGGCCAGCAGGACCAGGACAGTGACTGTCCCCTGATGGGCACTGCTGAGGCCACTCCTCAAGTTCTGGGGTCAGTTTGGGGCAAGAAAGACATTGAGGGGCTGGAGCATCGCTTTGGCCACCCAGCAGAGCACACAGGAGTGCATCCCCCGAGGCTGAAAGGAAAAAGATTCACTCAGGACCTGTGTCCTCTGTCCTGCTGACCAAGGAGTGTGAAACAAAGACACAGAGCAGCCATTCCCTGTCCTGGGGCTGCCTGTGAAGCCCTGACACTGCCAATGCTGTCCCTCAGGAGCAGGAGGAGGTGATTCAGATGCTGAAAGTTGGCACAAGGGGTGCACCAGAAAAGGCTTTGTGCAGGTGTCTGTCTTGGCTGTAACTCTGTTACATAAAAGTGATGCAGTTTTCTGTGCAGACAAAGCCTTTTGTGGCCAGAAAGGGCAGATGAGAGATGCAGGTTTGGGAGAGCACCAGGGACAGGAAGGGGAGGGTTGGGATCTCTGATTCAGCCCTCGTCACTCTGGGAATTTCAGCAGCTGCAGAAAGCTCCTGAACCTTGTGGAATAGTGACTTAGAATTCCCCACAGCCACCAGGACAATTCCCATCTGTAGCTGCAGCAAATGTGCTGTTCTGAGCCCTGGACATCCCTCTCTCCCTTGGGATGTGTTACTCTCAACCCCAACCTCAGCTGCTCCTTGCCATCCCCACTGAGGAAACCAAACCATTTTCTCAGCCCTGCTATCCTCACAGAGCAGGAGGTGAAGCCCACCTGAGATTGAGCACTGGTCCAAATGGACACCAGGAAGGCAGTCCTGGGTAAGCCTCTCCCTGCAGACAGCTGCTAACCAGGATTGTGGAAGATTTGGGGCCAGATGAAACAGCTGAATGGGTCACTGTGGAGAGCAAAGCATCTCCACGTGGCTGCACTGAACTTGCAGCTAATTCATGTGAACAATGCCAGCATGGGTGCTCTCAATTTGGGTTACCCCCAGCCACACTTTGCATTTGTAACCTAAGACAGTTAGGAAGTATTTATTTTGGAGTTATGAGAGTTAATTATGATGTTTTCCTCAGGCTAATTCCACAAAGGGAATTACGGCATCCTCGTGGTATTTGCCTGTGTCTAACTAAATGCAGTTAAAAGCCTGGGTTTAAATAACTTGTTGATTTTTGGGGGACATTGGTTTAATTATATTGGTTTAGAAAACAAGGTCTTCAGCATGTTGGATGCTCCTGTGAAAAAGTTGCTCTTTGTCAAGTTATTTCACTAGAATTATGCTGGTACAAACACTCCACTGAGAAACAACAGGAAAAAAGAACAGGAAACAACCAAGAGAAGTAATCTAGACTCAATAAAGCTGTCATCTACTCAAACTCCTCCAGAACTTACGAATATATTTTTATTATTTGTATTTGTATTATTTATATTGTATATATGAAGGCACTTGTCCTGCTGGGCAAGGGTGGGCAGGCCCTGGCACAGGGTGCCGGGCAGCTGTGGGTGCCCCATCCTTGGGAGTGTCCAAGGCCAGGCTGGATGGAGCTTGGAGAAACGTGGGACAGTGGAATGTGTCTCTGCCCGTGCCAAGGGGGTGGAACAAGGTTGTTTCCAACCCAAAACTCTCTGTGATTGTCTGCTCACTGAAGTCAGCCCAAAACAGCACAGGTGTCCAAGCTGCGTTTGGGAAACCACAGATCCTTACCTGGTCTCCCCAGCTGGGATGCAACCTCCAGAAAACACCATGAGCAAGTTCCAGTGGTCTCTTTGGGTCCCGGCTTCAGCAGTGACCAAACCTCAGAACCTCAGACACCCATGAACATATTAAGCAGTGGGCATGTGAAGACACCAAGTTAATTCAGTTGTATTACAGCTGAGGTAGATTTAGATCTCTACAAAGTCTGGCACTGGTTCCTATTTGTCACCCAAAGTGTTCTCTTCAATCTTAAAAATGGCTTTGATATGTGCTGAGTAGCAGAGAGGCTGTGATCAATTTGTTAGAATGAGTTTATTAAAGAAGAGAGTCCTCAGAAGAAGAAATTGGGAACATGGCACCTGTAATTATCTCTGTCAATTGAGATGGATTCTGAAAACCTGAGCTTCCCCTCTCCAGCTCTGCTGCAGCTCTGATCTTTCACGCACACTGCAGCTCTGAGCTCTGCTGCTTGATCTGCTTTTCTCCCCTGAGCCCAGGGGGATTCCTTCCTCTCCCCTCCCCACCATGCCATATATAAAAAACAAATATGCCAAATTGATGAAAATTTTCCTTTTTCCAGTTAACCCAACCTATGTGCATGTTTGTGTCTAATTTCACAAACAGCTTCAGCCAAATGTATGCAGGATTAATTTTGACATCAAGCTGAAATGTTTTGAAATGGCCTTTTTTAAACTTTCAACACTGAAGCAAATTTTGTTTAGCCTAACATTAAAAGCCAGAGTAGATGATAAAGGACATTTTTCTCTTCCTGTTGAAGCAACTGCTTAGGCCTGACTTAGTTTTGCCAAAGTGGTTGACCCAAATTCTTTCTGCTTTCTTTGGGTTCAGCAAGTCACATGAAAAATAGTCTGTTCAGCCAGCTGTAATCCACACATCTCTGCTGGTTTCTTGTCTTCTGCCCTGGCTTTCATCCTGCAAAGTCTGTTGCCTCCTTTCCTCACCTGGTTTGGTGCCAGCCCCCACTAAATCCCCCTTGTTTTGGGATACAGCCCCTTCTCTCAAGGCTGTTCCTCTGTGGAGGGCCATTTAATTGTTTGGCACAATTCCCTTATTGTCCAGCACCACAAATGTATGTACACATCATAGGAATGAATAATGGATGCTAATAATGCACAATTAATTCACCATGAGTGTGTGTTACAGGGTCAGCATCAGGAGTGGGTCCAGAACAGGACAGTTCCCAACCCCCTTGTGGGGCTCCTGAGGAGGGGTTTGATGAGACCTGAGCATGGTGTGAGCCAAGGGGGCTCCCACATCACCCAGGGAGGGTCTGGGGGAGGAGGAGATGCTGTCCCTGTGCTCTCAGAGCAGAGGCACGGGCTGGCAACAGCAGAGCCAGGAGCTGAGTTACTCCCACGTGGCACTGTGTGAAACTGGGCAGGGGATCCTGCCTTCTCCTCATCCTCCCAACCCAGGACAGGACATCAGATCAGCACCAGCTGTTCTCCAAACTGCTGCTGCTGCCAGGAAGGTCCTGGGCAGAGCCTTATCCCTCCTGCTTAATCACATTTGTTCTCCATGTCCCCATCAGTCAGGCTGGCACTCACACATGACAGCTTTGATCTTCCCAGCCCTGCTGTGGGAAGCCTGGCAGGGCCAGGGCTGCCTGCTGGGGACCATTAAAGCCCACTGGTTACTGTCCCCGATGGCTGAGGCTCTTTGCAGTGAGTCCAAGAGGCTGGGTTAGCCTTGGGCATGAGCAGGAGTGGTTCCCACAGCCCCCAGTGCCTGTGCTGCCATCCAGGGAGCACCCACCTCCTCCACCTCCTCCCTGTTCCACTGAACATTAGCAAAGCTACAGATGGACTCTGGCTGGGACCAGCCAGAAGGATGTGATGGGAAAGGAGTATCCAGAATAAAGCTACTTCATCTTCCTGAGTGCCACTAGCTGTGCCCAGTTAACAATTCCTGCCCATGGGAATGAGGGAATGTCCCTCTGGAGTTCACAGCTCTGCTGGGGTGGTGAGGATGGACCCCACGTGTGTCCAGCAGAGCCCTCCTGTGCTCCCTCACAAGCAGGCAGAGCCCTAGCCCAAGGGCTCTGGGCACAGCTGAGACCCCAATTCCCTGCTCAGCCCTTGCATTTTGTCACATTTGTGAGAGCCAGAGGTGCAATACAGCACAGATCCTGAGTGTGGTCTGTAAAGGAGCTTGGTCAGGCTCTGATCTCAGCCACAGGCACAGGAGAGCCCAGCACCACCAGCTTCTGAAGGCAGCAGTCAGAATCAACCCCACATCTTGGAAAACCCTGCTCCCACCCCACTTCCACTGCTGCAGCCAGACTTGTAAGGGTCAGGGACTAATAACAGCTTGAAATATCCTCCCAACAACACCAGCAGTGCAAGTGCTGAGCAGCCAGACAGGGCTGAGCTGTTCAGCAGCTTCTCTGCTCTTGACTTTCCCCTGACCCTCCTTTTCACATGTCCCTGTTTCCAGTTTGGCTGATGCCAAAGCTGACAGGCCACTGCAGTGCTGCTGCTCTCCACTGCTGCTCCTCCTGCTCCTCCTTCACCTTTGGCTCCACACCCCTTCCCTGGCCATCCCTGCCAGTGGAGCAGCTGCTGTCAGTCAAACCCTCACTTAAGGGGAAAAAAGTTTAAATTGCTCCAAGAGGGATTCCTCAAGATGGGCTGAAAGAAAGGGAGCTTCTTAAACCAAGTCTCCAAACCAGGGAGCCCATAGAAGAAATTCCCTGTAAGAGGGACATAACCTCGAGTTAAGCTGAGGATCCCACATGTTTTCTTTGCCAACCTCCAAGCCCCAGAGATGCTCCCACCCTTCCAGAGCTGGCAGGGCTCCCAGCACAGCCCCACCATGGCAAACTGCTCCCTGGCCAGCCTTGGCACTGCTCCCTGCCCTGCTGCACAGCTCCTGCCTCAACGTGGCGTGGGACAGCCCCAGCACACCCCAGGTCAGCTTTCCATTCTGAGCAATGTATTTAAACTGTATCAAACACAGCAAGAGTTCATGGTTCTGCACCACATAAAAACATGCAGAAATGTGTTTGACAAATCCATCAAGTTACATCAGCAGAGAGCCTGGTGTTTCTGGATCTCTCCATGCAAAGCAGTAGGAGTTTGCCAGAGGCTTTCAGCAGAGCTGAGCTGGGCCTTGGAAATGCAGTTCTCCACAAGATCATCATCTGCTCACAGCCAAGCACAGGAGCTGTGGGCTCTCCATCCTGCTGAAGGACTGGGCAAGGGTCAGTGGCAACTGTGGTTCATTGTATTCCCCTCCTGCAAAGGTGACATATTCCTTTAATTTCTAGATTTGCCTGCTGCAAACTACCAACAGGCTTTGCTGTTTATCCAGTGACAGCCTGAGCATGGGGGCAGGTTTTTCTCCTTTCACCCTCCCTTTCCCATTTTGTCTGACTGGGAAATCCAGCAGGAGAGGAAAGCCAAGGAAAAGAAAACCAAGCTGGGAACGGTGAGTGACCACAGTGGCAGCACTACCCTGACCAGCCAGGGTGCAATCTCACCACACTGAAAAAGGTGAGCCTGTCTCACCATCAGGAAAAGGAAGCTGTTGCCTGTTAAGTCAGGAACAGTTGAGGAAAAAGCTAGAAACCATGTCAGAGCTGAAGTGTAGCTCTTAAACTGATGGTTGACATGGAGGGGGGTCCCAGATGAGGCTGATCAAGGCAATTAAAGCCTATTAATGAACACAGAGGCATGAAAAAGCCTTTTCTGGTGTAGTACATGTCATTTTTCCTTTATCAGACTGTCTGATCATCACACACATTAGTTGTCCTCCCAAGAGAGATAAATGCTACAAAAAAAGACAGTACCAAGGGAAAAGCAAGGATGCTGACAGTGCTGCAGGTGGAAAAACAGCACAGATATTTGGTGAAGCAAGTCCCACCCCCACCCACAAAACACTCCAGGAAGCACTCAGAAAGGGGAAGGCTGGGAGAAAATCTGGGAATGAGGAGAATTGAGGTGTCAGGGTCAGCCCTGAGCCTGAACATGACCCTTCTGCCAAGGAAGAAAGGGCCAAAGCCACCAGTGGTCACCTGGCTGCCACCACGGCATTGTCCCCCTCTGCAGGGGGTCAGGGCAGCCCCAGCCCTGCAGTTCCTGCAGCACTTTCCTTGCTCTGCCAGGGCAATGAAACACACAGGGTGACAGGCTGGCATCCAAGGACCGAGAGCTCTGCAAGGGTGTGCCTGGGGAGAGGGAGATTCCTTCAGACAGCTGGGCTGGTGCAGCCTGGCCTGATACAGGAACCTCTGAGTTTATCTTTCAGCTTCCAGGTTAAAGTCAGGAACTGTTCCAAGCAAATATTTAGGAAAAGAGCAGCCTAATTTATGGAGCTGAGTGAGAGGGTGTCAAGGCCTGACTGGGCATAAAATTATACCTCAGTGTTTGCTGCTTCTCCTCCCTGCCAGGTGCCCAAATCTCTGCTTGGACAAAACTGGTTGTGCTGCCTGTCCCGAACTGGCCTGACTGGAAATTCTTCACTGGAGTCTTTCCTGGAGTCATTGAAATCCAGGGTGTGTGGGAATGATGCTGCTCACTTAGAGAAACCTGTAGCCATCTGGTCACAGAAGATAGCAGGGCATATCTTGATGGGCAGAGTATGCAGGAGGAGTGTTGGAGAAGATGAAACAGGAAAGCCTTATAAATATGATTGCCTGGCAAAAGATTTTGAGAATATGGAAACTATAAGCAAGATTTGTATCTTGTATTAGATTGGTTAGTAAGAATTAGAATATTCAACACAGAAGAAGATTTATTGTATTGTGACAGGAACCATTCGTTCATTCTCTCTTTACCACGCTCTTGCATTCATTCTCTTTACTCTTCCTCGCTCTCTCATTCTCTCTCTCGCCCACTCTCTTTAGCTCTCTCTCTTTCAGGCCCGCTCTGAGCTGTGGCTGGCAGCTGGGTCCAAAGAGCAGTTTTTAGGGTTTAAAATGTAACACAGTATGGTAATGTAATGATTCTTATAGGCTGTATGTAAATGCTATAGGATTTGTATCTTGTATTAGATTGGTTAGTAAGAATTAGAATATTCAACACAGAAGAAGATTTATTGTATTGTGACAGGAACCATTCGTTCATTCTCTCTTTACCACGCTCTTGCATTCATTCTCTTTACTCTTCCTCGCTCTCTCATTCTCTCTCTCTACCACTCTCTTTAGCTCTCTCTCTTTCAGGCCCGCTCCGAGCTGTGGCTGGCAGCTCCCAGCAGGGCCCTGCACCCAGGCCCTCTGCAATAAACCACAAATTCCAAGACCTGGCTTCAGAGATCTCTCATCTCCGTCCGTCCCCACCATCCTACCTCCTGCCACTCCTACAGAGGAGGGTCAGTACCAGAACATCTTGATGCCCTTGACAAAAAAACATATTATTTTTCTTCAAAAAAGCCCCACATTGCATGCGGTTCCCTTGCTTGAATCACTTGGGTATCACACTGGATTATATTGTACCCAGATTAATCCACTGCAACTACCAATCCATGTGTTAATGCTGAAGAATTCCCAGAATGTGAAGAATTCCCAGATGAACATGTCTTCAAGTGTTTATTTAAAGTATTTGGCCTTGCTAAAGACTTCATGTGATCACTCTGGAAATGAGGAGTGTTGCCCTTGGTGCAGCTGTGCTGTTTGTGGAGGGATGTGTGATTTTCTGAGCTGCAAAACTGCAGATTGTGTGGGGGAAATGGGGGCTGGATTGCTCCTTAGGGATAGGATGGCAGAGAGCTCTGACATCTCACAAATTAGGAACTGTTGTTGCTGCTAGGACTATGTCCCAGACCCCACATAATTTTAGTCCTGGGAGCAAACAGCAGAAGGAGCTTTGGTTTGTGTTACCTGCAGATCACAGAATAATCATGGAGTTGTTAAGGTTGGGAAAGTTCTTTAAGATCATCAAGTCCAGCTTGGCACCACCACCATGCTCACCGCTAAATCACATGTCCTTTGAACACTCCCAGGGATGGTGACTCCACCACTTCACTGTTCTGATGTTTGACAACCCTTTCCACAAAGAAAATTTTCCAAATATTCAATCCAATCCTCCCATGACATAACTTGATGCCATTTTCTCTTTCCCTGATCACTTTTTAGAGGAGCATCAAGTCGTGCAGTGCTGCTCTACGAACAATACTTTCTAAACAGAAGTCCCTACTTCTCCCTGACTTCCTGAAATCTTAAATTTGGAGGGGGAAAAGGGGTGGTATTTGATTGATCTACCCTCCATTCCTATGGAGTGTCTTATCTCTGAATAATTGGTGTTCACAATGGTGAAGCAGGAGAATTTGGTGTCAAGGGTGTGGAGATGTGGATCTGCTGCTGAAGATTTGCCTGAGACTTTGGAGAGGAGGAGGAGCGAGAAAAATTAGATAAGAAAAGCCAAAATAATGAGTGACTTCTGAAACAGGAAAGTTGGCTTTGGCTCTCCCTTAGGTGTGGAGCTCTGAGCTTGGGATGGTTTAATTTTCCCCCCTGGTGTTCAGAATGTGTTGCTGAGGGGACACTGAGGGGACACAGGGCACTACAGTAGTGCTGCTGCTGCAGTTTGATTTGTCTGATGCACTGTTGATAGTTAATGATTGCTATAATTTTATTTTTAAAAAAGAAGTTATTTATGAATTTTCTTTCCCTTGGAGCTGAAAATAATAGCAAAATCAATCTAAACTACTTAACACTAAGAAAACAGATAGATTCTCCAGATCATCAAATTAAGCTGCACACAGAACTCGTGGTGGTTCTGCTTAGTTGCAGCTGTGGGACCCCAAAATAATTATTGCCAGCAACAAAATGTGTGATGGGTTGGGTCTTTCTGGGGGGAGAGTTGGGTTTGCAGTGGGGGCTGTGGGAAGGGAAGTACAAACACCCCACGGAATGGAAAACATGAAGGTAACTGCTGGCACCTCATAGGTTTAATAACATTTGGTATTGGCTTTTTTTTTCCTGCTCAAAAGTATCACATAGATAATGGCAGTGATGAGAATCTGCAGTTCACCTTGTCAAGAAGCAAAGCAAATTCAGTTTGTGAATAAGTTTGTCTGGCAACAATGTGGAGAGTCTCCTTTTTCTGGCTGTATGGGACAGTGGGGAACCTACAGAAACCTAGAAAAAAAAACCTAGCATCCTTTAGGAAGGAAAAAAAAGGAAAGATGAGAAAAAAATTCAGAGTTGTTGGGGTGGTGGTGGGGTTGTTTTTGTTGTTTGGGGTTTTGTGCTGGCTGTGTCCATGGTTGTAGCCATGACAGAGTTAGGATGCTGATAGATTTTCCTAAATATTTCTGCCTTTAATGAGATATATGTGGTTTATGGTGTTAAAGACCCATCTGAGGTGCAACAGGATGTTGCAAGCAGCATGGTGGGCAGTGGATTAGCAGGAGAGAGGATCCTAATCCCAGAAAAAATGTTCCCTTTTCTTTGGAGAGTGACATATCTGGCATAGCTGTGGTATTGAACTGTCAGCTCTGAAGGAAGGCTCCTGGAAAAGCAGAAGCAAAGGAAAAGAGAAGAGGGGGAGAGGGCAGCACAAATGTTCTGAGCAGAGAGCTGCAGAGAGAGCAAGAACCAAGGGTGCAATCCCAAGGGATTGTGCTGAGCCTGGGCAGAGGAATTTTGTAGGAGTCAACAGCCAAACCCCAGGAGTACAGGCTGTACTTTCCTACCCAAAACACAGCAGCAATCAGCATTTTGACTTCAGTTTGCTCAGGGCTTTTTGGTTTTTTTTTTGTTGTTTTTTTTTTTCTCTTTGTTTGTTTATCTGTACAAATACTTGAATGACTTTTGGTGAGGTTGTACCTCCCCTGGTCTGTGTGCTCAGAGTGCAGGCTCAGAGCCAGCTCCCCATTCCCAGGAAATGCTGGGTGCCCATCCTTGCTGTACAGCACAGCCAGATGTGCAGGCACAGCCTCCTGCTGGTGGCCTGTCCAGATGTTGGCTGCCTCTGCACTGCTATGATGCAGCTGGCTGAAAGTCCACCTTGTGCTGGGGAATACTTATTTTTTGTGGGCAGTTTGAGGCCTCCTGTCAGCCTTAATCCAGCCATGGGAGTCCTTCAGGTTGGCAAAACAGCTGGGATTGAAGGTAGCAAAAAAACTGGTTCCATTCCACATCTGGGATCACTGGAGCATCACAGTTATATTTTCTGAAAAATCCCTTTGCCCAGGATTTTTCTCCTGGGAAGCTGAGAAGCCTCAGAGAAAAGGAAAACAATTCTTATCTCATTTGCTTCTCCTGTGTTGTGCTCATGTGGAATGTGTTTGGAGATTGTTTACCCACAGGTGATTGTTTCACTGGGTTCTGCTGTGAGTTGTTTTCACTCTTTGGCCAATCAGTGCCAAGCTGGGCTGGGACTCTGGAGAGAGTCACGAGTTTTCATTATTATCTTTTTAGCATTGAGTAAGTATCCTTTCTGTATTCTTTAGTATAGTTTAGTATAGAATTCTTTAATATAATATAGTATCATAAAATAATAAATTAGACTTCTGAGAACATGGAGTCAGATCCATCATTCCTTTTCCTTCATTGGGCACCCCACAAATACAATACTGGAGGACACTGACAGCACAGGTGATTATGGTAAGAGTAGGAGGCTGAAGTTGTCTTCAAGGAAAAAATCCAGATAAAGGTGCACAAGGTGAAATATGGAGGCTTTATTTGCTCACCATAAGCTTACAAAGCTTTCTCTTCCAGTGAAAACTAAGACACAGCTCTCCTTTCACTGTGGCTCTGTCTAAATCTAATGTGGTCCCACCTATGCTTAATTTGGCTTTTTATTACCCCTGTCCTTTTTTTAAAAAAGAAGCAAATACCTAAATTTAGTATCACTGATTTCTTTGTCTAAAGACACAGCCTGAGGAACTGTTGCAAATTTGCTGATGAACTTCAGCTGAGGAAAGGAAAGAAAAAGTTGAAAAGCTTCCCTTGAAAAGCAGCAGGTGTGAGCACCTGGACACTCCAGTGTGAAGTAGCCTTTTTTATTTTTAAATTGGCTTTTTTTAAAGTGGTTAAGAAACTCAGAGAAAAATTGAGTTATCAGATAGGAATACTACCCTGAGTGAGTGCTGATATTGAAAATTACTTGTTCTGATAATAGAAAGCTGCCCAGCTTTCTCCTTTTGTGATGAATGCAGGTGTCTCCTGCTTTCAATTTTTATAGACTTCACAGTGGAGAGAAAACTGCTTTTGGAAACCATCTGCTCTGTGACAACGAGGTTCCTGTAGTTTGAGGCTGGGTCTAGTGTTATTCTGTGCAATTAAGGGGAGCAAGAGGGGCTTCTGCAAGTGGTGATGCTCCCTCGAAGGTGGAGTGCACTTAAAACAGGATTAGCCAACAAGCTGATTTAGGGGATGGAGTCAGACAATGCAATCCTCCCAAATCTGGCTTTGCATATGGAAAAGGAGCTGGAGGAAGCAGGGGCTGAGGGCAGACCTGCTGCCTGGCTGCAGCACCACCCTTCCCCTGCTGTCCCAGCCTCACTTGCAGGAGGAAGAGCACAACGCTTCACTGGGGAGGCGTCTGTGATCCTGTGGTGAAAGGGAAAAGTGTGTGTAGTGGTTTTGGTTTGACAATTTAAGATTTCCCCGATTTTGAGATTTTCCTGGCCGATGCACCAAAGGAATGTGGCAGGTTTGGTGCTGGCCAATCACCAATACACTCACTTCCTGCTGTGAGATAGGATTAGGAGAAAGGAAAAGCAGGCTCAAAACTCTAAAAGGGTATAGAGAAAATTTTATTTAAACTAGCTAAAAGGAAAAACAAAAGTGGTAAGAATCAAAACAAACCCTCCAGAACACTTCTCCTCCCCCCACCACCTTTTATTTCCCACTGACAATGTAAAGAAACGAAACCTAAGATTTCCAGTCACTTTACCACCTCTAAAATAGTCTTTTTTAAATTCACTTAGAGACAAGTCCCTCTTGTTAAGGTTATGGAGATTTCTCCACAAGAAGAAAAGACAGTTCTCTTGTGGCTCTCAATTTCATCATGAGTAGCAGCTGCCCAGGGAACTCTGCCATTATGAAATCCTTCCCATTTCCACAAGCCTTCTCACAGCTTGTCAGTGGGCCATGTCTACTTATGGGGTATTGTTTTAAAGATGAGCTGTTCAAAGGCAAAAGTTCTCATTATCTATCTCTAAAACCATCTTCATCCCTGGGAACAGAAATCTTTTTTTTCTCCAGGAAGTTTATCCATGACTCCGATTATAATTCCAGGAGGCTAGAAGGGAGCAGCCCTTGGAAATTAAAACGAGATTTAAAGGAGTAATTAAGGGTTCTGCCACTGAACAACACTGATGAACTGGCTGGGAATAAATCAGACTTTACTTGAAGGAAGTGACCTGGAAATATATTATTGCCTGTCCCTTGGCCAGACTTCCTCACCATGGGGTGTCATTGCATGGAGCTGAGGTCACCCTGGCTGGAGCTGGGGAGGGCTCAGCTGGGGAGTGAAACCTCCTGGGCAGAGCCTTGGCAGCCTCTAAGGTGGCTTTAGTTCCAGACCATGGAAATAGCAGCTCCAAGTAGACCCTCACTGGTACAATTTTGTCTCTTGAAAATGCACACAGAATCTTTTATTAAAAACCCTGCAGATGAGTTAACAGCTGGGGGAAGCTGGAATATGATTAATGTCTCGTGAATTAGCCCTGGAGGTACTTTATGGAAATAAGATTTACAACACTATTACACGCAGTCCTGAATGTGCTTTACATTTTTAAATGAGGGGAATGAACGTTTCTCTGTGCTCTGCTCCCTTCTCCCTTGGGCCTTGCAGAGGTACAGGAAGATGATCCCAGCTGATCTGGGATGGAAGGCTTTGGTGCCCAGGGAGGTATTGGACTGTGCACTTAATTGAATGATCTTCCTGGCCCCAGTGCTTTATCAAGCAAGGAACCAAAATGTGTCCTGACACGTAGGATGCAATTACAAGTCATTAACAGAGAAATTAGAGATGCCAGGATGGAAAGAAGGGATCCATCAGGCTGGTTTGTCCATCCTCTCTGCCAAAGCAGCATTGCTCCTGACAGCACATGCTCGGGTGCTTCTGGAATAACTGAGCTCCTGACACCTTGGGCTGCTGTGGTGCTCTGAGCAGCCCTGCTTATGCCAATGTTCTAAATGTTCTACTTGAGGTTCTCCCTCCAGAGCACACAGGCCTTGTAGAGAGAGTTGACAATCCCTATGGAAGAGGAAAGGTGGCTGTCCTCTTGTGGGAGCCCTCTGCAGCTGGCACCAGGTTACCCTGGCTTTGCCTCACTGCAAGAAATGCTATTAATGACCCTGTCTGGCCACAGGAAAACTTTTCTGTTCCTTATGTCTTTCACAGAGGTCTTTTCCAACCATAACTATTCCATTATCAACCCAGCATCACCCAATATTAACCTCTAAACCACGTCCTCAAGTGCCACATCCACACCTTTGCTGAACGCTCCCAGGGATGGTGACTCCACCACTTCCCTGGGCAGCCTGTTCCAGTGTTTCCAGGGAAGAATTTTTCCTAATATCTCCTCTAAATATCACCAGGCATCTGAGGAGAAGCTGAGAGGGAGGGAAGGAAAGGAAGGGAAGGAAGGGAAGGAAGGGAAGGAAGGAAGGAAGGAAGGAAGGACTCACATGAGGTGAGGCTGAGCTAATTTGTGTAACACATGGTAATTAACCTGGTGGAAAAATGATCTTTGGGGGAAGGTGATGAAGCAAGTGCATCCCCTTGGTTGTCTGTACTAAAGCACTGGTTTTAGTGGGGCTAGATGATGAATGAAGAGCTCTGAACTGGCTTTGAGCCCATGCTGGTTTTTATTTACCCCAAATCCAGTACTTTTCCATGAGTCCCTGGTGTTTTTAAAAGCTGTTTAGGAGGAGCCTGTTTTGCTAGAGCACTCTTGCCATCCATAGGCATCCCTAAGCTTAGCAGTGAGCCTTTCTGCTGAAGCCCAGGCTATCCCAGGTGATCCTGGACCCCAAAATGATGCCAGCCAGGCCTGCCTCAATATGATGTCTGCTCCAGACAAGCTGAAGGCTACAATTATTCTCTGATTTAGTCAGTATTTTTCAGAAGATTTGAGCAATCTGAGATAAATTTGGATCAGAAAGTGAAGATGGCTTATTCCCCCTTTACCCTAAGTGCAGTGGAGGGGTGGGATATCTGATCCACAGGCAAGCTGGTAAGGGACTGATGTGACACAAAGCTTTTCTGTGACATGTCCAGGAAAAAACTTGTTTTTCTCTCTGAACTGCACTCGGGGAAGCCCAGCTCTGCTGGGAGCAGGGTGCAGAGCATGGACAGCTCCTGGCAAGGTGGATGCCTGCAAGAATGCGGAGCAGAGATGGCTAAAGCTCCAGTGTGGCTGGTAGCAGGGCCCTGGGGCACTGTACCTCGGGCTGGCTGTGCCCTGTGCCCAGGCACCATCAGGTGCCCCTGTGCAATGGGCTGGCAGCCCAGCTGCTGCTGGCTGCTGTGCTCACATCGTGTCGTTCTGCTGGGCTTTCAAGGGCCCAGTGCCTTTGATGCCTTGGGATTTTAGCTTTTGTATTTTCATATATTTGTGATCCTGCAGTTCTTTAGTGTAGAACTCTAAACTCCATGTACAGTGCTAGCTACTGTCTTCACATTTTGGTCAGACAACAATTCCTCTCCAGGCCTGGCAGTCAAGGACACCTCACTGCCTCAGGCCCCAGAGATGGAAACAAAAGGGAGTTGGGGGGAGCAAACTTGGGGTCAATTCCTTCATTACCTGAAGCTGGAATTGGAAGATTAACCCCCAATATGCAAATGGACCAAACTTATAAAAATATGAAAACTCCTGATCTGTCATCCATTTTGAGTGTAGCCCCTGGGGAACTTTGTCTGTCCTAAATGTACCTGAAGGCCCTCCAATAAATAGGACTGCTTTTTATTCTCTAATTTTGTCTGCCTTCTGTTTTAGGTAGCCCCAAAAGGCACCACCTTTCTTCTGGGCTCAGGGGCTGAGCCGCGGAGCTGGGAAACTCCTCCGGCTACGCCTGGCAGCGATGCTAAAACCAAACCTCTCTTGACCCTTATTTTGGTTTTTATTCCCATCTAGTGGCAGGCCTGGGGAACTGAACGTTAAAACCAAAGCGAACGCTGCCCCAAAGGATGCATGATGTAATCTCACAGCCCCTTGCTCTCTCTTTGATGTTTTGCCCCCACCAGTTTTGTCTTTCAGTTGGGACTGTATTTCAAATTAGCCGGTGCCTTCCCACAAATGCAGCCCTGAATCTCCATGTGAAAATATACTTGTTTTACAGCCCATGCCTCCCTCAGTGTTTGGCTCTCCTGCCAAGTGTAGCTTTAAGGCAGCAAAATCCTGGCAGTGACATCAGTTGCACAGGGCACAGGAATGTTCCCTCTTTGTCCCTGTGGAAGGCTCTGTGCTGGTGGGAGTGAAAACACTGAATCTGCAATTAGCAAAGCCCAGGAGTGAAGTGTAACAGATCACTGACTGTACTGAACTTTGTTTTTAACTGGATTGCCAATCTGGGTAGGTATCTAAGCATCTCTAAAGTACAAGTCTTCTCCGTTTTCCTGTGACTAGCTAAACCCCAAAAGAAACCCTTTTGGATTAAAACAGTGCTGCCCTCAAATACCAGATGCCTTTGGACAGATCACCTGCAGGCTTGCTATGCTGTCACTAACATGAGGTTCATAAATCTTTAATCTGAAATTGAAATCTTCCAATAATCCCTATCTGAAACAACATGAAATTCACGAGGCAGAGACCTGAGCTTGTACCACAGAGATAAATAATCCTAGAGTTGGACTTTCCTAAACTCTGCAAGATCTTCTGTACATCACTGCAGTTCCCTTGGAGAAATTATCGAGGCAGAGGGGCTGTGTTCCTGCTGCTTGTCCTGCACCAATGGAAAAGGGTAGTCATGACTCTATTCTCAAATTAGTTATAAACCCATTCTTTCAGGCTTTGGGGTCAAAGACTGGGGATCTTTTTCTCATGACTGCAGATACTATTTGGGGGATCCTGGTTTTCATGCAAAGGACATTCTGGGGCTGAACACTCTTCTCCTGTGGCTGCCTCAGCTGTCCACCAAAAAAGTGCTGATTGATGCAATGCAGTTTGACTTATCTGTTGGAGGGTTTTGTTGATGAAAATCAACAAAATACCTTCATAATAAGTAGATGCAAGTAACTGAGATGACTGGTCTGTGACTGGGCTCTTACAAAAGGCTCCCAGGTAAAGGAGACAGTGATGCCTTGGCAACCCCAGTGAGAAAAAAAAAATGGGAAGAAACAAAAAAAAAAAAAAAAAAAAAAAAAAAAAAAAAAAAAGGAAAAAAAAAAAAAAAAAAAAAAAAAAAAAAAAAAAAGAAAAAGAAAAAAGAAAAAGAAAGGAGGAGGTGGAGGGAATATGAATATGATCAGATGATCAGACAGTGAAAGTTGCAGTCTTGCTGCTAAAGATGTGGCAGAATAGTAAATCTGTCCTTAACCAGAGATACAAAAAGGTGAAGATTCCAGCTCAAGCAGAAAAAAAAGAAGAAACTGGAAATTATCTTAGCTGTTGACAAACTGTTTTAAAAAGAAAATAAAAATTCTGTCTTAGATACCAGCCCCTCCTGCCTGTGACCTTTGCTGCTCCTTGTGCTGCAGCACAGTCCTGGTGATCCGTGCTGAAGGGATGTGAGTGCCATGTGCAGGAGTTTTCCCACGGGCTGCAGCAAGGTTTGCTCCCTGGCTCCAGTTTTTCCGTGTTTCTGTCATGCTCCACTTGGCTCAGGGTTGCCAGGGTGTAATGAATGATCTGGGATTGCATAACTCGGATTTCAGGGAAAGGCAGGAGATGAATGAAGTGTGGCTGAGGCTGGAGTGGAGCAGGGGGGAGGCAGAGTCCTGCCACATCTGTTCAGGAGAGGAATTCAGTGAAGGAGATGGAGGAAGCCTTCTGTCCTGCAGCATTGGAGATTTATAAGGCACACTGTGCTCCCTAAAAAAGCAGGCTCCCTGCTTCCCAAAATTCACCATTTAATGTTTTCTTTCTCAGTATTTAAGCACAGCTGCCCTCTGTGAACTGGGGAAATAGGAGGAAGTGAATGGAGATATGAAAAAGAGGGTGCTTCATGGTTGGTTTGGAGGGGAGAAGTTTTTCTCTCCTGAAGTTCTGGTCTTTCTCTTCCCCAGGATCTGACACTACAAAGCAAGGTTTTATCAAGTGCTAGAGCAGTGGGTGATGCCTGGGTGTGCTCATGAAGGAGTGGATGCACGTGAGTCGTGTCACTGCACATTCCTGCTTTGTGGTAAACAACCAGGAACACAGAACAGCAAATGTTTCTGGTTTAAATGTCCATCTCTAGTGGATTTTTAGCTACATTCATGTTGCTGTTTGCACTCTGTGATGTTTCTGATTCTCTGGCTGTGGCAGAGATGCTCAATGCTTTGACTGAAGAGCTGTTAGAGCTGAGGTGGGGTTTGGTCTGCCTGGGACCAATAATTGCTCTGCCAATTGGAACAACTTCAGCAGGTCCCAGAGGGGTTTAGGAGTGAGGGGAGACAAGTCTGGATTCATCCTGCTGGGTCCCCCCCAGTTTTCAGCTTGTGCTTGCTCCCAGCTGCTGGGGAGCTCCAGGCACCCACCTGTGGGCAGGCTCTGACTCCTTGTTTCACTTCTGATGTGTGTTCACCTGTCTCCACATCAAATTTCCACCCAAAGCTGCATTCAGAATCCCTTGTAGAAGATAATTCCTTCAGTCACTGCAGGGAGAGATGAACTGGGCTCTTAAACTTGAGCACAAGTCCCTCTGTCTGTCCCCCCCTCCTCACCTTTGACTTTTTTTGGGTCAAACAAAGCCTTTTATCTGCCTGGTGCCTTAAGTCTTTCCTGATGATAGATACGAAATATGTTGAAAAAGCTTTCCTGCATTACAATAAAGCATTGCACATTTTCATCCAATTTTGGTGCCTCTCATCCTGCCATAAGGTTAAGGCAATAAATAACCTGTGGGAGATTTTGGCTCTCTCCTAATGATATTTAACTCCTTGAAATGATTTTGTGAACCTTAGCCTACATTAACTGCTTGCCTCTATTTATGGCTCAGCAACCACCAGCAAGTTGGAGCTGATAGATGAGGCAAAAGCTAAAAAGGGAACTTTTCTGACATCACAACAGATTTAAAAAAAGTCCTGTGCAGCTATTCTGGGAGCTCAGCTGCCAGGTTGGCACTACATGGGGTGTCACTGTGGCTGCAAAAGCAGCCATAGCAGCACGTGGAGCATTCAGACAAGCAGGCTGCAGTTCTGTCTCTGCTTTTCCTGCAATCAAACACACCTGAAAATTGGAAAGAAGCAAAGTCCAGCCAAATGTCAGTGATGAGGGGGGGCATTCCTGGCAGGCTTTGCAGTTTTGTGCTGGCACACACACCACAGCTTAAGGCAATTTCTCCATCATGGAATTACTGAGGCTGGAAAAGACCTGTGAGATCAACAGGCCCAGCCATCAGCCCAGCAGCACCACCATGTCCTCAAGTGCCACATCCTCGTGGGTTTTCAGCATTTCCAGGGATGGTGACTTCACTGGGCAGCCCGTGCCAGTGCTTTACCCCCTTTCCATGAGGACATTTTTCCTAATCTCCACATCTGACCCACATCCTGGCCTCGCAGGGCAGTGCTGGTCTACGGAATCCAAAGCAACTCCCGTGGCAGGGAGAAATGATGAGGAGAACTCCATCTTATCAGCAGGCTAATTAATTACTTTATTATACCATATTATTCTATACTATATTACATCTATATTACGCTACGTCTAAACTGAATCTGCCAAGCACTCAACTGCCCAGAATCTTGTGACTCTCAGTCCCCACACACACACACTTGGCCCTGATGGCCAAGGAAACAAAACCCCATCACTCTGCGTAAACAATCTCCATATTGCATTCTACTTTGGCACAACACAGGAGCAGCAAATGAAATAAGAATTGTTTTGATCATTCTCTCACTGCTTCTCTCAGGTTCAGAGAATGTGATCCCACACTGGTCGATGGTAGAGATGCACAAAAAATCATGACAAAACTGCTGCCACCTCTTTTTTGGTTCCTTTGGCAGCAGGACTGGACAAATGGGTCCATTGGAGGCTGTGCTGTGCCTCTGGGCTGGTTCTGGAGATAGGGGTTTGGCACAGAGGGCCTCACCTCACACACACCTGAGTGGAAAATGCCACTCTGGCACCACCACTGGCCAGTGGCAGCCAGCAGTGACATACCACAAAGAAAAAAATGCAGAATTGTCCTTTAAAAGTGAGACATGAAAAACGATGATCGAGCTCCTCTTTCCAACAGCTTGCATGCTACAAACACGATGATGAGAAAAGCACCTCCCTGCTGCCCGGTGCTGAGCAGAAATGAGGCATTTCAGGGCTTGCAGGAGCTTCAGATGCTCACAGTTTGCTGGTTATCCTAATGTTTTGCCTTGCCTGACCTATCTCCTCAGGGCAGCAGTAAAAATAACCAGCTTCAGTCCACTACTTGGCTGCTAATTGTCCACTTGTAGATCTTAGTCCCAGCTGGGCCTGCTCCTGCCCAAAGGCAGTTGTGCTCAGTAAAGTGGCTGCTCCCATTTGCAGCAGCTTCACAACAGGAGCAGGTGGCTGCCATTTTCCATGCAAGAAAGCTCTTTGGAGGGAAGGAAAAGGGGCAAATGAGGAGAGGAAAAGAAAAAAAAAATCCAAACAAAAACAAACAATGCAAAGCATCGGAGAGAGGAGAGCCTCTGCACTGCTGAGGTTAAAATGGATAGAGACCAAGAGCGTACACAAATCAAAAAGAAGCAATATTTCAGGGCAAGGGGGGGAAAGGGAAATGCTGCTTCTGTCATTTCTCTGCTAACCACTGCATCCAGGGCTGCTCTCCCTGTTTTCCACCTCGATCATTATGCAGCATCCAAGTATTTCCCAGTGAAGATGCAGCCTGCTCTACAGCTAATTTTAGCCTCCTGATTATGACTTCCTTCAGTGAGCTACCTTGCCTTGACAGCTTACAAGTAGTATGTATTTTCCCTGGGGTGCTGCAGACCAGAGGTGGAAACCTGCAGCGAAGCACAAAGAGAGGAAATGGCAAGAAATCACTTCACAGCTGCGAGCTTCAGAGCTCTGCTTCCCTGAGCAGGTGAAAAAGGAAACTTCTGAAGTGCCTGTCTCACCCTCTCACCACTCACAGGCATCACCTGCAATGGGGACAGCACAGAGCTTGTCTCTGGGAAGAAACAATAGAGGAGAAGTGCCACAGAAGCTGCTTGTTCAACAGCACCGCTTAGCAGAAGGCAGGGTTTTTGTATCAAAGGGAATTCTGCTATTTTTGAATTGTTTATTCATGCAGAAAGGTTGACAATGAAGCCTTTGAAATTATTTTTTTATTTTGCCTTGTGACAACTTGGGAGGGAACCTATCAGTCTCTGGAAAGGCTTTATATTGTTGTGCTCAATTCCTGTACGTGTTCTGCCGCACCATCCAGCATCTCCAAAATCTCACCCCTCTGCCCACATCATGTACACAGGACACGAGCAGAGTGCAGGCAGTGGCTGGGCACTCACTGCTGACCTCTTTCCCATCTCAAATATCTTGGAGCCACCCGACAAAACTGATAGGAGCAGTTCAGAGGCAAGGGAAAGGCTGTGGCTGTTCACTCAGCCCGTGGCTGAACTGGAGAACTTCCTGCAAAGGGACATCGTGGGTAGCAAAGGTTTATATGGGATCCAGGGGGGAATGGCCTGGGGGAGACGTCCCTAAAGTGCTGGTAGAGACAGAGGGATTGCATCTGCTCAGAGTCTCAGGAGCTGGAAGGGTTTTGAGGTGTTACAGACAATCAGTGTCTCATTTTTTCCTGCTCTTCACCTTCCTTGCCTTTGCTTTTAGCTCCTGGTAGAAGTGACACAGGAACTGATGGACAGGCGTGTGACTCATGATCTCTCAAACTCAGAATTTTATGCCCTCTTACATTTTTTTATTCTATACAAGCTTTTTTTTCACTGTAAAAATTATTTCTATTTGGAAAAGGAAAGGCAAATTCCTGTAAAATTCTTAAACTGTTTGTTAGAGCATTACTAACTGTTTCTCATTCATCTTTTAGGATGAAATGCCAGGTTTATATGTTGAGATTGTTCTGTATTTTCACAAGATGTTCTGCCCTCAGGCATACAGCATTTTTGAAGCACAATCATCTTCAGCTCATGAATTTCCCAGAACAATGTTTAACAATGTGAAAAACTGTCCTGGATGCAGGTAAGGCTTTAATGAATTGTAAGAGCTTGTTATTCTGACGTCCAGGTCATCTCATTCCAAAATAGCTCCAAGAAGGGAATTTTTCAGAGGGGTTTGGGCTGGGAGGCTCAGTACTCAGACTGTCACAGGAGGGATTTCTCCTTTTAGTCAGGAATATCTTGTGACTCTGCTAGCCTGAGGCTGCAGAGGCTTCCCCACCTTCAAAGGGCTGAATCTGTGGCTGATGTTTGGATGTTCTTGCTGTGGATTTCACATGGGAAAGGTGTTCCAGCTTTTTCATTGTCTGTGGAGAGAGGTACCCAACAGCACAGAGCTGCAGCCTGCTCCTTGTTTCTGAGGGAGAATTCTGGGGTGAGCAATGAGGGCTACAGTTCCAGACTTGGATGTGCACTGAGCAAACGAGGATCTCTGTGCAAACCCCCCAGTGATTCCATCTCCAGGGAGAGCTCCTTGCTTTGTCAGGAGTCCAAAAATTGATGGAGAAGCCAGAAACTGGCTGGAGAGCACATGAAGCAGAGTGAAAAGAGGTTGGAAACCAAGCTCTGGGATCTGACAGCTCTCTAAACCACGGAAGATAAGTTTGTAATTATTTGTGCAGATTCATCCAGAGATACCCACACAGTGAGTTCCTCCTTTACTTGGAATGAGGCAAGCATGGATTTCACTTTGCTTGGATTGGGTGCAGGGATGATGCAGTGCCTGGCCTTGGGTCGTGCCTTGATAAAGATCCTCTCCTCTTCCAGAGCACCTGCAACATCCTGCCAGCGGTGGGCTGAGCTGTGGAATCCCTCAGAAACGAGGTTCACTGTGCTGGCAGCCAGAGCACGAGCACAGGGCACTGACAGCCCTGCAGACCTTCCCTTCCCAGTGAATCCAGAGCAGATTGATGTGTGACAGGCTGGGACAGCACAGCTGGGACAGCACAGCTGGCCGTCCTGGCAGTGCCACCTTTGGAGAGCTGGAGAGCAGTGCTCCTGAGCAGCCTGATGGAAATAACACTCAGGAGCATTTCTGCCATCCTGGCCATGCCCAGCTGCTGTTTGCTCACACAGCAGGGAAAAAAGGGTTTCCTTGGTTTATTAGGTTTTTCTCTCAGATCTGCTGAAGGCAGTGACAAGTTCCCATCCTTCAAAAAATTCAGTATAACTTGGAAACAATGAGACTTGGGGATCAACAGTGATTGTATTAATATTTGCCTGGCAGATTAGCTCTGAGGAGCTGGTAATTCATGAGCTCTTTGTTCTCCATGGTTTAGTGCCCATGGATTCTCTCTCTGGAAGTGTCTTGCTGCAGCATTTCTGCCTTTTGAGGTCAGTGCAATGAGCTGCGTGGGTGTTTTTAGACATGAATCACATGCAAAGGCTGATTCTCTTTTTCTTTTCCATTTTTTTTTTTTTTCCCCCCAAAAAAAAAGAAAAAAAAAAAAAAGGAAAAAAGAAAAAAAAAAAAAAGGAAAAAAGAAAAAAAAAAAAAAAAAGGTAAAAAGAGAAAAAACAGCCTTCCAAATTCCCAGACTTTCTTTTCAGCTGAAAAACAGTGTGAAGTTTTTTACCCATTAATTGTTCTCTCTCATGCAGTGTGGGTCTGTGATCACAACTGCAGCATGCTTTATGCAGACGTGTCCTGTGGGGCAGGTGGGAACCTGTGCACCCCTGGTTTTGTGGCACTGCAGGTGTTGCTCAGCCTCCCCAGCAGAGTGAGGTGGTCCTAAAGCCAGGTTTGGGCAGAGGCAGCAAGGACAAGAGGAGATGAGGAAAATCTTAGGAAAAAAGGAAAGATCAGCAGCATGGGAATGGTTTGTTGAGGTTTTCAGACATGCCTGGCTTGTACTTTTGGCACTGAGCAGGGGAAGTCCAGAGCAGGAGTGAGCTTTGGTTCTCTGTTGCCCATCCTCTGGAAGGAAGGGAGTTGTCAGGAATGGCAGTGCCCTGAGGAGCCCCCTCCTGCTTCTTGTGTCCCCCAGCTGCCCTGCCTGGCTGCCTTACCAGTGCTGCTGGGGCTCAGTGGCATTTTCTTTTGGAACACTGGTCCCCAGGAGGAACGTGGGAGTCTCTGGAAGGGTTTTCTTTGGTTTCCTTTGGTATTTTCTCTGCTAAAACCACAGTGAGGGGCTGCTCAGGAAGCAGGGCAGAGGCACACACCCTTCTGTGCTTGATTTGGGATGTCGTGTGGCTTTGGGGACAGCGCTGCTGAGCATGCCCTGAGGCAGCTGTGCATCTTGGAAAGAGCAGGTCTGCTCTCCTATTTTTATCCTCCTCTCTAAGGACGTGCTGTTTGATCTGTGTCCCTTCCCTATTGACGAGCTGTCAGTCTCAGGGCTGGGAGCAATGCTTGGATAAACCTCCACTGTCATTTTAGCTGCTTTTACTGCTGATAACCTTGGGCTGCTTTCAAAACCCCTGTCACAAAGTGTCATCCAGCAGCACAAGGCACCAGATGTGCTGTTGCAGGGCAAGGGCTTCTCTTGGCCATGACAGAGGCAGGTATTCAGAAGCAAAGCAGTTACTGGGGTCAGCTGGGGTGGGAGGTGAGGTGATTTCATGAGTATGTGTCTACTTGGCTTCTCTTTAGAGTTTGTGGGCATTTTGGGGACTCAGGCCCAAGAGCACAAACAACGTGGACTGAAGAGAGAAAAACAAGGATGGGACTTCAAAACCTAAAGGTGTAATTGGACAATTAACTCCAATATGCATTTGGATAATCCTAAAATAGGATTTTAGCTATTTGTATAGTATATACACAATGTATATTTGTATATGATTGTATATTTTTCATATATTTGTAATCCTGCAGTTCTTTAGTGTGTAACTCTAAACTCCATGTACAGTGGGAGCTGCTGCTTTCCCAGTTTGGTCAGACACAGCAATTCTATTCTCCTAATTTTGTCTGGCCTCTGTTTTTAGGTAGCCCCAAAAGGCATCAACAGGGCCATGCAGCAGGGAGGAAAGGTGACATTGAGACTGACAGGACACAGAAGCCATCTGGAGTCATGGCCCTCATGGCTGGACCTTTGATGCCTTTTTCCACCTGGAAATGAAACAAGACATGCTTTTGAGATAATATTAATACAGAAGGTAATATAAAAGTGGATATTTTTTGAAGGTTCCAGGGGCAGTTATGGAAAAATATCCCAAAAAGCCCACCCCCATGGGGGTGAATACAGTTTGATAGGTTTTAAGAATTTAGCATAATTGACAAAAATCACCAATTAGGAGAATAAGTGGTAATGCAATTCCCCCCCAGGTCAAGCCCCTTCTCTGGAGCCCCCCCTTGGTAGTAGCTGTACTTTGTTGATGAAAATGTGTCTGGAGGAGCTGTTTTCATCCTTGGTAGCCAGGGAGAACCAAGATGGGATAGGGGCCCTTGGAATCTAATCTGCTTTGTCTTTCTGCCTAGGGAAAGGGCAGGGAAAATCACTGGGAAAACAAGCCACTGATACAGTAGGCTACAAATGTATGTGTAAAGAATACAGAGAACATATAAAAGAAAAAAAAAAGTAAAAACCAAAATGGCATCACCTTCTTCCCTCCCACATGGGAGCGAGCTCAGTTTTCACAGAGCAGGGGAAGAGCCCTGCTTGCCTTCAGCCAAGGCAGTGGAACTGCCCTGTCCTGCTCTGACAGCTCAGTCACAAAGGGTTTGTGGGGTTCTGTGGGGCAGAACCCAGAGTGGCCCCTTAGCTCTGCTCTGTGCCCCTCAGCAAGTCACAGGAGGGGATTATCATGTCTCATTTGGAGTGACTGAATTACTGCTGGCTCCAAGGACGCTGATGGTGGACAGAAGCACTGGGGTTTTGCCTCAGGGGCCTGAACTTCAGCATGGACATTTAAAGGTTTTCAGTTTATTTCAAGTCCATACAGCATTTGGGATTTTACAGTGGGTACAATAACAACTCTAGGAATGGAAAACAAGGTGCTTGAAAAATAGCTCTCATCATGTATCAAATTCTTGTTTGAAAGGTAGGAATCTTTGTGCAAATAAGTTTGGTTTTTTGTTTTTGTTTTTGTTTTTTTATTAGAGAAGCACTGTCAAGAACCATTCTGATACTATATTTAGCTTTTAAATTAAGTGTTCTCTGAAATCTTCATTTGCTGAGTGCTCTGAGCCTTTTGTCTGCAGCACAGTGGAGCAAGTGGTCTGCCAAGAGCTCTGGGATGTGTGGATTGATGTCTGTGTAATGCTGGGCAGAGGCTCTGGAGCTGCAGTGCCCTTGGAAGTGTTCAGCTGCTTTTAAGCTAAGTCATGGTCTGCAACCTCTCTGTCCTTCACCTTCTGGAGTGGAGAAGTTATGAAGCAGCTTTTAGTGCTTGAGTGTATAAACACTTAAATGTTTGCCCTTAGAAACTCATGGTTTGGAGTGTGGTTTGGAGGACTGTGTCTCCCATTCTGGGGAGGGAGATATTGTCAGGGAAATGGACCTATGCAGAAATGTCCTGGAGGTGAGATGACAGCTGTGGGGAGGACGTGAATCTTCTTTATTGCTTGCAATTGTGGCTGCCAGGCAGGGGAATGAGCCTTCCCAGCCAGCTCTGCAGTGACTGCTGTGCTCTCAGAGTGGCTCTGTGTCTGCACTGAGGCTGGCAGAGGGCTGGGGACAAGGTGAAAGCCTCGAGCTCTGAAGCCCCTCGAGTTGGAGGGGACCCATCCTCATGAGGGTTCCACTCCTCATCCTGCACAGGACGCCCCAAGAAGGCACAGCCAGATGTGGATCACTGAGCAGCTGCTGAGATGTGCTGCCCTGCACGGCGCTGTCAGCAGCACAGCCTTGTGCAAAGAGTTCAAAGAAGGCACAAGTTAAAGAGGCACATTTCTGCAAGTGTAGGGGACAATGGCATCAACTCTCTGCGTGTTGTACCTTGTGGTTTTAGGGTTTAACCTGGGCTCAGAGCTGCACCCCACTGAGTACCAGCTGTCCTCTCATGGTGGATCACAGCTGAAGGAAAGGAGCCGGCTCTGAGGCTTTTTGCTGTTTCCCTTGTCTAACAGGATAGTGTCAAGGTAGGGAAAAGTGTGGAGAGGCAATTTCTGGACGCGTTCTAACACACAAAGAGCTTCTTCAGCTGCCATTGAGCCATGAGGCATAAATGCTTGCCTTTCTTAGGCTGCACCTCAGCTCTGACCTGGTGAAGGAGCTGTTGGTGGCACCCAGCTCAGGGGCTCAGCGCTGCAGACTGGCTGGATGCTGCCAAGGAGACTCTGTAAAGCTTTCTGAGGACTGTCCTGTACCCTGAGTGGAAATACACATTGCAAGGTGCTGAGAGGACCAAAACATGCTCCAGGTCAGCTCTGGCCTTGGGGAATGGTGGATGCCTTCTGTTTAAAGACTTAGTATGTTACTGAAATGATGCTGCCCTGGGTCTGGTGGTGTGAGCAATAAATGCCTGTGGATAGGCAGGGGACCTGCCTTTGGGAGGTCTGGCTCAAGGGCTGTGCTCTTCTGATGCCTCAGGTTTTAGCTTTTATATGTTTCAGATTCTGTGCTGCTTTAGTGTGGAGTTCTGAGCTTCACATCAGGGGATGGTGAGCTCTCTGCACAAAGTACGGAGATAAAACAATTCCTGCTCCAGCTGGGGACCAAGGACAAATGATCCAAATCTCAGGCCTAAGAGCATAAACAACAATGAAATGAAGACAGAAAAACAAGAAGGATGGGACTTCATAACCTGAAGCTGTAATTGGACAATTAACTCCAATATGCAAATGGAGCAGAACTGATCAAAGTGAGAGACCCTGTTGTCCATTTTGTGACCATTTCGGTTCATCTTGGGTGCAGCCCTGGCTGGGCTTTTGTGCTGGTCAAGATGGATCCATTGAGGAGATCCTTTGAATAAATCCCTACTTCATTCTTTAGCTCTGTCCAGCCTCTGCTCTAGGTCAGCCTTCTCAAGGCATTACTTCTGACAGCAGTTTTGCTTTGAGTTCCTCACAAGGGACCAACACGAGAGGTGCAGTGTCAATAAAGGGAGGAAGAACTTTAAGCCTTGATGAGAAACACAAAACCACCCCAGCCAAGGGTGGTGAGAAGGTAGAGAAGTGCTGCTTTTCACTCAAGCCTTTGCTGGGAGGATCCCACTGCTGTGCTGTGGGATCAGAGGCAGCTGTGCCTGTCACACTCATCTCTCAGCTGCATCACTCCTCCTTTCAGTGCATCACAGCTGGGAAAGGAAATGTCCTCCTGCCTTTTCCTTCCCTTCCTCCCTCCCTCTTTACAAATGCTCTCTCCTTCTTTTCACAAAAGGGCTGAAAATATAGCTCCTTGCAGTCATACATTTTATTTGCAAGACCATGAATCAGTCATAAATTAATGAGCTGTACTGCTTTATTGTAAATAAATATTGAAAATTTAAGACTCTCTTCTTTCTGTTCCTTTGTAGGACAGAGGGGGTTTGCAGATCTTGTATTTATTTACAATATCTCTGAATAACATGATTTAACCTACTTGGGTGCATTCTTAGACAGATTTCATCCATTTATACCCCTACTTCTGACAGCAGTTTTGCTGTGAGTTCCTCACAAGGGACCAACACGAGAGGTGCAGTGTCAATAAAGGGAGGAAGAACTTTAAGCCTTGATGAGAAACACAAAACCACCCCAGCCAAGGGTGGTGAGAAGGTAGAGAAGTGCTGCTTTTCACTCAAGCCTTTGCTGGGAGGATCCCACTGCTGTGCTGTGGGATCAGAGGCAGCTGTGCCTGTCACACTCATCTCTCAGCTGCATCACTCCTCCTTTCAGTGCATCACAGCTGGGAAAGGAAATGTCCTCCTGCCTTTTCCTTCCCTTCCTCCCTCCCTCTTTACAAATGCTCTCTCCTTCTTTTCACAAAAGGGCTGAAAATATAGCTCCTTGCAGTCATACATTTTATTTGCAAGACCATGAATCAGTCATAAATTAATGAGCTGTACTGCTTTATTGTAAATAAATATTGAAAATTTAAGACTCTCTTCTTTCTGTTCCTTTGTAGGATGGAGGGGGTTTGCAGAACTTTATTTACAATATCTCTGTATAACATGATTTAACCTACTTGGGTGCATTCTTAGACAGATTTCATCCATTTATACCCCATCATACACCCAAGGGTTTGTTCCCAGTGCTTTCACACATATTCCAGTCATTCTCATCCTAATATTGCTGGAAAGAGCAAGAAGATTTGGAAAAGCTTTGCCTTCTTTGAGCTGCATCTCCCAGTCACTTCCCTTGGCCTCTAATAATTGCTCAGTAACAATTCCAGTGAGGACTCAGCTTTGCTAGGCAGGGCACAGCTGAGTCATGGAACAATTTCTGTTGGAACAGGCCTTAAACATGATCCAGTGCCACCCCTTCCATGGCAGGGACACCTTCCACTGTCCCAGGTTGCTCCAAGCCTCAATGTCCAACCTGGCCTTGGGCACTTCCAGGGATCCAGGGGCAGCCACAGCTGCTCTGGGCACCCTGTGCCAGGTCTGCCCACCCTCATGGGGGAGAATTTCTTCCCAATACCCAATCTAAACCTGCCTTTTTCAGTTTAAGGCCATTCCCCCCTGTCCTGTCACTCCAGGCTCTTGTCAAAATCCCTCTCCAGCTCTCCTGGAGCCCCTTGAGGCACCAGAAAACCCCAATAAGGTAATCCTAGAGCCATCTTTCCTCCAGGCTGAAGAACCCCAACTCCCTCAGGCTCTCCCCATGGGAGAGGTGCTCCCTCCATCCCCATCTTCATGGCCTCCTTTGGAGTTGCACCAACAGGCCCCTGTCCTCCTTTTGCAGAGCACCCCAGAGCTGGACACAGGTTGGGGTGCTGCAAACAGCACCTGGAGGCTGGCTGTGCCCTGCACCCCAGACTGTGGGGACAAGGCTCCCAAACCCTCCACCCCGAGCTGAGGGGTCTTTTCCAGAATTCTTCTGTGCGAGGAGGGGGAGCTGCCTGAGCCCTGTAAATCCCTTTTTCTGCTGGAGGACTGAGGCGAGGGGGGAAGCTGGCAGCCAGCCCTGGTTAGCAGAGCTTGGGTTCATTAGGCTGTCACTGCTGAGGGGACAAGCCCCTGCCCCGCACGGAGGACTCAGCCCAGCATCCCTCTGGCAGCCACACGATGGCAGAAGAACCAAGGATCACTGCACAGCTCCTCAAACTCTGCTGCGAGCAGGAAAAGCACCAGGGAGCTGCCTCGGGATGTGCTGCCCCTTGCATGGGCTAACACAGACCCCAGCAGGAGCTCAGCCTGGCCAAGGGACAGCTCAGGGGCTGCTCCTGCCAGCTCCTCTGGCTGCTCCACAGGGAGGTCACAGCTTCATGTCCCACATCACTCAGCCCAAATGGCACACCCTGGGGTCTCCACACAGCCCAGGGCCTGAGGAGAGAATTCCAGCATTTCAAAATGATGCCTTGAGTGGATTCCTGGGACAGAGTCTGGACAGTGTTAAAGGAATAAAGTAGGGATTTATTAAAAGGCCTTCACAGGATTCACCTTGGGCAGTGCAAGAGCCCAGCCAGGGCTACACCCAAGCTGGACAAGGCTCACACTTTATAAGTTTTGTTCCATTTCCATATTGGGGTTCACTGTCCAATTCCAGCTCCAGGTGATGCAGTCCCATCGTCCCAGTTTGCTCTCCTCCATTCCCTGCTGTTTGCACTTTTTGGGGCTGAAGCTGCAATGATGTCCTTGGTTCTGGGGCTGGGAAAGGATTGTTTTGTGTGACTGAGCTGTGAGGAGACCTTGCTGACACTTCATATGGAGTTCAGAGTCATACACCAATGCAGTACAGAATCTGGAAAATATGGAAGCTAAAGGCATCAAAACCACGAGGCAGCTGTAAATTCTGCAGCACAGGGCCCTGAGCCACCTGCCAGAATTGGACCTGCTTTGTGCAGGCAGTGGGAGAAGTGACATCCAGATGTCCCCTCCAATCTGAATTACTCCCTGGACCAACCCTTCCCAGGCCAGCCTCTTCAAGCAGCTCTCCTCCAGCATCTCTGCACATTCTTCCCGTTGGCAGCAGGGCCCCAAACGAGCTGCTGTGGAACCAGAATTGGCACAAAGGCCTCTCAGCAATCTTCTCACCACACAGGAGCTGCTCGAACCACCCAGGCTGTGCTCACAGCCTGCAAGGAAAGTGTTTTCCCCCCCAATCAGCTCATGCTCTATTTAAGAGATTCCAGAAGCACTAAAGCAGTTCCTGGTGATGTCCTTGCAAGAGACAATTTCCACAGCAGAGCCCTGAGTGCCCAGAGGAGCAAGCCAGACTTCCAGCTGCCAAAACATGGAAAGACATGGAAAAACAGCCCAATATCAGGTGGGAGAAACCCAAAAGAGTGCAAGAGAATACAGCCCCATGTGGGGTGATGTTGGAACCATGGCTGCTGAGAATTTTAGACTTTCTGTGCTGGCAGGCACTGACCCCCAAGACAATATTCCTTTTGACCTGAGGCCGTGGAGAAGGCTTCCAAAATGGAATGATAGAACTGGGGTTGTGGGTGTGGAGTTTGAATAGAGGTGTGTGATATCACAGGGTGGAAAACTTAGAGTTTAAGGGTTTAGAATACAGTAATATATCTAAACAATATAAAGCAAGATGGAGGTTTTAGGGTGGAGGCTGGTTCTTCTTCTTCACCTTCTTCTCCATGGGTTTGGGGGGTTTTGAGTAATTGGATAAAAAACTCCACATTACAGGCCACAGGTGGTTGGTTATTGGGTTAAAAGTAAAAACACTTTAGGTGTCATTTCTTAATTGGACAGTTTATCCTTAAAAGACCTTGCAGAGAGAGAGATGGGGCTCCATTTTCAGTTTGTTAGAGTGAAGTGCTGCAGAACTCAGGGTCTGTGAGACTGTAACAGAGATAAGAACTAATAAACATCTGAGCCCCAACAAGAAATACTGTCTCACATTAGGAATTTAATCCTGACCCTGGCAAAAAAGAAGCAAAGTCTCCAGAGGGTACCTGAGCAGGGGAAACTTTTTTTAGGACAATGTGCTCAAAGACTGAAGATTCCTTCCCAAAAGATGCAGGAGCTAATGCAGCTCCTACCAAACCCAAAAACCTCCAAGCTCTTTCACAATCTAGGAAATTGCAGAGCAGTTTGTTTTCCCTGCTCTTTTGCAGCTGGATCCTGGCTGAGGCAGGGCCTTGCTGCCTTGCCAGGGCTTTATGGCAGCTCTGGAAATAAGGGAGGGTCCCAACTGCCTCTATTTCATAGGTGGAAATAATGAATAAAATAAAGCAGATGTGCCAATGCAAGCACTGCCTCCCATGGTGGTACAGTCACATTTACACTGTGATTAAAGGTGTGGAGCCAAGTACCCTTCATCCTGTGCATCCTCTCTGGTTTGTTTTGGTTTTTTGGGGTTTTTTAAATCTCTTCTTCTTCACAGTTCTCTGAGCTGTGGAAAAGAACGAAGAGGTGTCAGCATTTATATCAGAACTGCTTCATTTCAGCCTGGTCTGCACTCAGGTTTGCTAGCACACAGCAGCTGTAAATGAGGGTGTTTTAGCTCATCCTTTTCAGGCTGCAGCAGAGGGATGGGATGACCCAGGGGACAGATACAGGACCCTCTAGTGCCCTCAGGGTTCTGGCAGTCATTGATTAATTGGTCTACAAGAGGGAGGGTTCTGACTCACAGACAGATTGTTTTTATTTTTTTTTTCATTCACCATTTTAAAAATAATATTAACACCCTGAATTGATATAAATTAAGATTTTCTTCTGATTAATAGTGGTGATATGATCCACTAAAGGCTGAGGTTGCAAAATATCATTTTGGTACACATTTTCGAATTATGGAACTGGAACACAGCTTTGAATTTTGTCAGTATTGCAGACATCTGAAAGCATGCTGCTTGCAAAAAGTAAAATAAATAAAAACAAAATTAAACTTTCTTTAAAAATCAAAACAGGACTGGACTTACATGCAATTCCTAGACCAATTGTAGCAATCCCATCAGTGTTTCTCCTCCTGTAGCACCCTGAACACCAGTGGCAGCTGAGGAGAGCATTACCTGACCTCTAGCCTGAAAAAATCTGGGCATGGGGGTGAATTAAAGTATTCAGGTGGTTACTGCCAGCTCCTAAAGCATTGTGCTCCAGGTGGAAGCTGCTCCTAAAACATCCTGTTCAGTGTGGAACCTGCTTCTAAAGAACATGGTGGAACCTGCACCCAGAGCATCCAGCTCAGTGTGGAACCTGCTCCTAAAACACCCAGCTTGGGGTGGAACCTACTCCTAAAACACCCAGCTTGGGGTGGAACCTGCTCCTAAGACACCAGCTCAATGTGGGACCTGTTCCTAAAACACCAGCTTAGTGTGGAACCTGCTCCTAAAGCATCCTGCTCAGCTTGAACCTGCTCCTAAAACTCCAACTCAGTTTGGTACCCACTCCTAAAACACCCAGCTCAGAGTGGAACCTGCTCCTAAAACACCAGCTCAGGGTGGAACCTGCACCCAGAGCATCCAGCTCAGGGTGGTACCTGCTCCTAAACACGCAGCTCGAGGTAGAACCTGCTCCTAACACCCAGCTCAGGGTGGAACCTGCACCCGGAGCATCCAGCTCTCTGTGGAAGCTGCTCCTAAAACACCAACTAGGGGTGGAACCTCCTCCTAAACACCCAGCTCAGTTTGGAACCCGCTCCCGAAGCCCCCTGCCCGGTGCCAGCCGCCGCAGGTGGCAGTCCTGCCCGCAGTCCCGGTGTCCCCAGCCCCTGCCCGGTGTCCCCAGCCGCAGCAGGAGGCAGTCCTGCCCGCAGTCCCGATGTCCCCAGCCCCTGCCCGGTGTCCCCAGCCGCCGCAGGTGGCACTCCTGCCCGCAATCCCGGTGTCCCCAGCCGCAGCAGGAGGCAGTCCTGCCCGCAGTCCCGATGTCCCCAGCCCCTGCCCGGTGTCCCCAGCCGCCGCAGGTGGCAGTCCTGCCCGCAGTCGCGGTGTCCCCAGCCCGGGCGGGCAGCGGCGCTCCCGTCGGCGCGGAGCTGCAGAGCCACCCGCAGCCGGAGGGACAAAGGCAGGAGCAGCCGGGGGCATTGGACACCTAGAGCCGCCCCCTGAGCCAGGTGAGAGGGGAAACTCCAGGCATTTGCGCTCTGAAAAGCCCGGAGGTTTGGCAAAGGCGGCCGCTCACTCAGCTGCGCAGCCTCCTGTAAACTGAAATGCTGCTGAAAAGAGAAAATAATGATTGCACTGGAGAATAAATAAAAACCGAGGCTAAACGTGAGATCATTGTGCTGACATTAGCAATTATCACCTCAAACACCTCTGCAGACATTCAGCACAGGGAAAAGGTGATCTCTGGTAGCAGAAGGCTTTAGCTGACTTTTGTAGGTGTGGGGTGGAGGAATTTCTTTAGTTGAATCACTTCCCAGATAACAAACAAACAAGCAACTAAATAGTAGCAGAAATTTGTGTTCCTTTGGTGAGGGACAGGCGGCTCACACATGGAATCACAGGTTGTTTCATTCAAATATATCCAGCTGATTTTTTAGCACTTTCCCAACTTTCACAGAAGTTTGGGTTCTGAGGGCTAAGATGGGCAGCATTGGGATCATCTTGTCTGACCTCCTGCTTAAACAGGTTACATTTTTCCCAGAGTTGAACAAATTTTATCTTGGAGAGGTATTCCAAACAAGGATATTTTATGAGCCCAGCCGAGCAAAACCTTTCAGTGTACAATCCTCTTATTATGAAGCAATCACACCTTCACTGGAGGTAGGAAATTCCTGCTTGAGCTGGGCTATGTGTGTTTATAAACTCCTTTCCAGACCTCCTGATTTATGAGTAACTCAACAATCATGCTACCTCTCTACTATTTTTTTAAAATAAGCTAAAAAAACCCCCTGTTTCTTAAATTTAATTTTAAAGTTTTGTTTTTCTTTGAACTCTCTGAGGATAACCAAGATCTTACTACAAAATTCTACAGCTGGCCCACTGCAGGACTGAAGCTGCTGCTTTGCCTTTCCATCACCCACACCACGTTTGTTCCTCAGATGACACAGGCTCCAGCACTGTGGGTCTTCTACATCATAAAGAAAAATACACTCAAAGCAAAATTATGAAGAGAAATGGACATTTTCCGGAACTGAGGAAGAAGGGGTGAAGAATGGTGTGTGAGAAGGGAGCAGGCAACACTTCTGAGTGTGAAGAGATTATCTGTGCCACTGGCGCTGCTCATGTTCATCCCCCTAGTGCTGAGCCATTTGTGGGGTCTCCCCAGTATTAATTAAGAACAAACTAAGCAATAAATTATGTCCTCAGTCAGTCACATCTGGAGAAATCCTAGCATGCATTCACTTATAAAAAGTGACCTACCTAGGCCAGAAAATGGAACTGAAGCTGAGAAGTCTCTACATTTGAAAATAATTAATTTGGCAACACTGGGCCAGACTTGCACTGGGGAATCATGATGACATGCTTCCATCAGACCCAAACCAGGCCTTATCCACCCTTCAGGGCTGAAACTGCTGGGGAGCAGCAGGGCAGAATTTGTGTGTCCCCGTTTCAAGCACGCACTTTTCATTAAGTAACTTTTTTTTTAGACAAAGAACTTTTCACAGGAGGATGAGAGGATGTGCCTGATGAAATATTGACTCTCCCAATTCATATTAGATTCTCAAGCATCATTCAACAGCTCTGAATTGACTAATGGCCATCACAGCAAATGGATTTCCACCTTAATCTTTAGTTCTTGTCTGAATGATATTAATACACATTGTTTATCACTAATGAGCTCTAGAATATGATGTTAACAGAAGCAATTAAGGCCCAGAATAACTGTCTGCAACACTGTGCTGGAGCTGAAAGCAGGGGTAATGAATCACTTCCATAGCTCAGCTCCACCTTCCTCACTGCAAATCATACATCAGATCTTACTGAGCTCATCTTAACATCCAGGCTGTACCTTTATTTTTAACTTGTGGGTGTGCAAGAGTTGCTTATTTAAGAAATAAGAAGATAGGTCTTTTGAAGATCCAACCTTGTAGGGTTTTATTTATTGTGCAGTGATAGCAGCTACCTCTTAAGAGAGGTGTCATATTTACATGACTTTATTCCTGTACCTGTAGGTCTAAACTTCTTCTCAGGTGTTTAAGTTTGGGAGAACAAAGCTTGACTCAGAGCACTGTGTAGCCAGGACTGCCAGACCCCAACTTCTTGTGCAGATGATCACAACAAAGAGGTCAGGAACATCAAGGAGGTTTTTGCCTGCTCAATGCAAGAGTGTCTTAAAAACCTTTGGTGGACTGCTGCCTTCAGGGAAACGTTTCCATGTCACTGGTGGCCACATATTGTGGTTTGGGATAAATTTCGAAGGGAAATTCCAAAGGGATGTTTCCCTAAAGGGCAAAATTCAGCAGCCCTGCCTTCCCTCCTGTTTGGGAGATAAACTTCCTTTGAAAAAAGTGGGAAAAAATGTTTATTTAACAAGCAAAGTACTCACAAACATGAAAAAATGAATAATATTAAACACTGAAACTTCTCATTGCTCTGAAGAGATGGCAAATTCAGAGAGAGTCCTTTTTGTGGGTGTTCCTCAGTCCCTCCTCTGCTGAAATGCCACATCCTGTCCCCAGCCACAGGCATGAACTCCTGGTGTTTTTCTGGATTTTCAGTCCAGAGCAGGGCTGAACAGTTCCAAGGGGGAAAAAAAGCCACAATTTGGGGAACTTCTCTGCCTCAGCTAGCCAAAAACACCAAATAAAAGCAAAGGAGAGCTCTCTCCTGCTCCCTGTCTGTGCTGCAGACAACATGCAAAACCAAAGCTCTTATGTCTGTGATTTTGAATACGGCTGCAAAAAAATTGCGCTGCTTTTCCTTCTCCCCCTATTCACTCTCAGATCTAGTGTTAAAGGCACAAAACTTATTTCTGGGCTAAACAGGCAAAAGGGGATACAATTCAGCATCATAAAGTCACCCCAGGACACCACAACAATTTAAAAGCTGAGGTCCAGAAGAAAGGCAAAGATGCTATCCAGCTAATTTTTATTTTGCACTGTTGCCCTGTCCCAGCAAAGGCTGAACACACCTGTCTTCAGTGAACTACATTAAACACTGCATCTTTGAGGGGTTTTGGAGCCAACCCAGTACTGAAAAGGAAACAAAAGCTGCAACTTAACAGCAGCATTGACAGAAGTGAGGATGAGAATTGCTGTAAGCCTTCAATACAAGACTTGGTCCTGCACTTGAATCCAGAGCAGAGTTACTATTGACATCAGTAGGAACCTGTTGTAAATAAAGCTCAGCTTGGATCATCTAAGCTTTTCTACGTTCTGATATGATGAAGAATACACTCATCTAGTCTTGAAGGGGAATTAAGGAAACCAGAAGTATCAGGCAACGGGATCATTTGTTCTCATACTGTAAGAAATTGTTAAACAAGTCAATTTTGCCATATGTCTTGGCAGGAGACTCAAAATCTGCCTGAAGCTGCTCTGTCAGTCCAAACTGAGAAAATGTCAACAGCCATGAAACCATTTCTGCTCAGACACTTCACTGCAACAGAGCATCCTACATCTGGGATATTTTCCTTAAATAAGCTCAAAGCAAACAGTTTTGTCCATAGGCTCACCTGGACTGTGCTGCACTGTTTCTCTCAGCTCCAGCTCTGGCTGGTGTTTATAAAACACCCACATGAAATGCAAGTTGAAATGCAGCTATTCAGCCAGCAAAGTGGAACACTCTTAACTGCTGCAGGTGAACCAGGTGATTTTTACCTGTTTTCACCTCCAGATGCCATCACCAGTCCTACAAGCGGGCTCTGCACGTGGTCATCTTTGATCTCTGGCTGATGCTTAGTACCAAATTAGTCAGCAGTTCCTCTTTTTTCTTAGTTTTAAGGAGTTATCTATCTAAGGACCAACATCAAAGCAGCAGGAGCATCGTTTCATTGTGCTGGCTTGAATTGCAGTGTCACTTTAATTTGCAGCTGCTGAAGCAGAACCTCAGCAAGTGCAAAGGAAATACTTGAGCAATTAGCCTGCACTCAGCTCAGGGCTGCAGGAGCCACCCCAGGAGCTCTGGGATGTCCTCAGCACCCAGCCAAACCTGCAGCTGAGGGTGCAGCTCTGGAGCATGGAGCTGTGGCACTGCTGAGGAGAAAGGGAGACTCCCTGGGACACCCTAGAACGAAATAATCTGGGAAGGAGCTTTAGGAAGTCAAGCTTGTGCTGTTATTTTTTGTTTGCTTGCTTATTTTTGATATATGTAAAGGGGAATTGAAAGCAGCTTTTTGCATGCAAATTTTAACATCAGTAAAGGCAAGGGTATTAAGCAAATTTAGAGTTACAATTCTTCTTGAAAAGACAATGTATTTCCAGTGGAAGATATTAGAAATCCTGTGCTCTAAAGAGCTGGGAAAACCCAGCAGTAGCAACCATTTACACACCTCATGTAGCAGCATGTGAGGGGTGAGCGCCCACTTCTCCATGTTCAGCCTCCTTGTGCAGTTCCCTGGCACACCAGGCTCCATGGCTGTCCTCTGGATTCTCCAGACTTGACCCAATCTACACATCTAAAGGGGGACAGGTCAAGAACATGGCACTTTCACAGTTCAGACATGGCCAGCAGCAGGAGAACCAGTGTCACCTTTATCTTCTGTGTCATCCACATTACTGCTGCCACTGATTTAAGGCAGCAATTTCCTCCTGCACAATCACACAGACACATCCCTATCTCCTGAAATGTATCGTTCCTATCAACAGGGAAAGAAGAGAAAAACCTTCACTCCATTTCACTTGGAGGCCAGCTAGACCCCAAGTGACAAAGCAGTAGATTCCAGGTCTGCAGAACACCTGGGATGCTGTTCTGGGCCAGACCTTCACTGCCCAAGACCAAGTGAGCAGTCAGCTCCTCCCAGGGCCACCAGGACTGGACAGCTGGGTGCCCACTTGCCCTTGTGCCAGACAGACACAGGCAGTTCAGGACAGACAGCTCCCCAAAGCTTGTCTGCCCATTAAGATGCTGGGAAGAGAGTCAGAGCTCCCTCCCAGCTCCCTGGGCAGGAGCAGCCGCTGTCTGTGTATTCCCTGACCCCTCAGAAGTGCCGCCATCCATCTCAACACCCGCTTTTCCAGATACCAGCAACCAAGCGCCAAACCCCCTTGCCAAGGGGGATGGAAGTGCCAATGTGCAGCAGAGACACCCCAAAAAAGCCAAGGCCCCGAGGAGCCGTGGGCCGCCCCGTTCCCCCCGGCCCATCTGCGCGGCCCGGCCTTTGTGCGGCCGTTCCCAGGGCGGCCATGGGTGCTGTATGAGGCACCTGCGGGCGGACAATGGGCCCTGGGTGCTCGGGGGAGAGACAGATTGATGTATTGTGTGTGGGGGAGGAGGGCTGTCACTGGAATCCATGTGAACCCAGCCTTTCGGGGCAGGGGAGATTGACAGCTTTTGTAGGGCGCAGCTCTCTTTCAAAGCTCTGCTTTATAGACAGTAGGTTAGGGGGGCCCGGGCTTTCACTCCCATAATTCGAACAGGGCAATCATCAGCATTGAGAATCTCTTCCCTCTCTCTCTTTCTCTCTCTTTTTTTTTTCCTTTTCCACCCCCTTGTTATGCATTAAATGATTTCAGTGGAGGAATGTGCAGCATTAATTAGAATTGGTTAGCAGATACTGAGGGGAAAAGTTTCTTCACAACAACTAAAGGAGGTGTCAGTGCCACAAAGGAGGTTTTGTTTTCGCTCTCCCCCGCATTATCAGTGCAATATGTAAGGTAGCGATTCTTTTCATTTAAATTAAGTGGAAAGCTACTAAATCTTGTTTTATTCTCCAAAAAAAAAAAAAAAAAAAAAAAAGGAAAAGGCCCTTAACACTTATCTTTTAACTTCTTTCATTTTGCAAGGTTAGTGTTTACTTTTGCTTTCAGTCCTCCCCATTAATCGGCCTGCAAAGATGTGTATCCAGTTTTGTGTATCATTTAGCTCTTTATATTATAAGCCAGTACAACTAATATATAAGGATTGTCTCCTGATTAAAGCAACAACTTTACCATTTAAAATAAAAGGCGCTCGTCTAGAAGGACACATTGAAATTCAGAAGTGTGGCTGGCTGTTCTCTGCAGGGATTTCCTCGTTTCTTTCAACTTTTTAAATAGAAGTTAAGCTAAAAGATGGGCTTGAGCATATAAAGTAAGAGCTTAGAAGAAACATTAATATATCGATGTACTCTTTTTATTTCACTCCTTAAAAACTTTTCCCATTGACAAACAAATATTAGCCCTGATAGTGTTTCAATATTTTCTTCCATCAAAGGTAATCAACTTGTTTATAGAAAATCATTAGAAAAATAAAAGCTAAAAAAAAAACCTCTTAACAAAAGACACAGTTCTAAGTGCTACACTATGGGGTCATATCACATTCCTTGTTTTCTCTTAAGGGTTTAAAAATTACCAAATTATTACCACCATAAAGCAGCATCTCTTAAGACATGTAAAGCCAACTGCTGTCTCTAGAGGTGAATTACCAAGGCTCATGCCATGCAGAGTCCCTTCTCACAAATTCCTCTGGAATGTAAAGATATTTACATGCTGCCCACAGCACCAGTCAGCTTCTTGTGCTCTTTTTACCCGGAAAAGTATCATAATTTCTACTTGTTCCCCTGAGGGAGGGTTGGAAAGAGCAGCCTTGGGCAGGGCTGGCAGGAAGAGCAGGTATTCCTGGGGAGGGAATGGTCCTTCTCCTGCAGGACAGACACCAGACCCTCATTTTTCTGTCTGACATATCCAGGCAGCCTGTCCCATGCATTATACAGCCAAAAACACAGCTTAAAAAATAAGCTTTGCTATTCAGTATCTAGATCTTGATTATATCTCCACCTTACTGATAAATCAGGAGTTGCCAGTGTGAGACATGGTGTTAGAGCTTTTTTTAAACACAGCTCAGCATTGCCACAGCAACTTTAAGAGCTGGGCAGAGATGAGCAACACAGAGCCTGTGCAGAGAAAGGGAGGAGCAGTTTCTCCTAAGAGCAAGGTGCAGTTTCCTAAGTAGAAATTTAGCAATATAAAACACCAGCTAAATATTTCACCCTCTGGCTGGAGGCTTTTCCCCACCATGAACAAGCTGACTGAAATTCTGACATTGTCTTGCAAGGAAAAAAATCCATTGGGTGTGAAGAGTTATTTTTTTATAGTGCAAAGGATGGGAGGAATGGGGTCTGATCCCTTCCAGCATCCTAAAACTGCTGGTTCAGCCTTGGCAGGTGGGTGTGAGCCCTGGAGCCTGCACTCTAACACTCTACCAGCCATAATTAATTAATTAATTAATTAATCGGGAGGCTCCGGGCAGACATGCTGTTTGCTGCCTGTGAAAAGAACATCTACTCTCGTCTATTAAAAGTTTAATAAAGGACAGTAGGAGATAAAGACTGTAGAGTAAAGGTGAAATGGCTGGGTGTGTCTTGGCACTTAAGCCAAGAGCACACGGTATTTTGGAAACACCTTTTATAGACTATTTCTATTGTATTCGTTTGTTACATATTCATAAACAATTATGTACAGTAAACTTTTCTTAAAACTACTTTACATATTCTAAGAACTGTTTTGTACCGTTCTTCTTTGGGTCTGCCTTTTTAGAGTATGCATATTCTTTGGTCGTGGTTTTAGTCTGTTTTTATCATTTTTGTTTTATATTAAGTTTTATTTCTATTTAATATATAAATATTTAATTATATATTCATATTTTATTTATTATTATAAAATAAAATAAATATATTTAAATTTATTACTTTACATTTAATGATTTTGTTATATAGCTTTTATTATTTATATATCTTATTATTTATATATTTTATTATTTATTTGTATATTTTATTATTTAATTATATTTTTATTATTTATTTGTATTTTTATTATTTATTTGTATGTTTTATTGTTTAATTATATTTTTATTATTTATTTGTATATTTTATTTTTTATTATTTATTTGTATATTTTATTTATTTATATTTTATTTATATTTTTATTTTAGTTTTGGGCTTTGGTCTATATTGTTTTTAGATGGTGAGTGTTGATAGCTGGCATATCTGTGGTAGGTGTCTCATGTATTCATTGGATGTTATCTAAGTAGGTATTAACACAAGCATATTTATATCAGCTATTTCACTACTATGTCTAAGCTTAATTAACAACAGAAATAAAACCCATATCTTTATACCAGTTACTTTAATACCATAGATACAGAATTACTATTTAAATATTAAATATCTGTGAAAAGCCAGTATTATAGAACGCATCCACACAGTGCCCCAGCTCGCTGCCGGACGGGTCTGGGCAGGGTCAGGCGAGGCAGCATCGCCCAGCATCCCTCCCTTCCCCAGCCTGGCACTGCCCCGCTCCTTCCAGAGCCCCCGGGCCCTGCTCGCCTCTCCCTGGCCAAGTTTTCCCGTGTCTCCTTCACCCTGGCCCGCCTCCTCTCTTTTTGGTTTATTTTTTATCCCCCCTGAGCACAGCACCTCTCGCAGAGTTATGCGTCCCTCATGCATGTAAATGAGAGGGCTCCAATTACACGCGAGGGAGAAAGGGTTTAATGAATCGTGAAAAAGCAAGGGTTGCTTAGGAAAAAAGCTCCATCCCAGCGCCCCCTGATCCCCCCGCTTGGAAACGTGCGGTCCTCAGTTCTGAGAGGGTGAGAGAATGCGGAGCGTGAATGGGAGAAACCCCCGGCTGAATGAATACCACGTTTGTTTGTGTTTATTCCAGGCTGCACTTGAAACCTGCCATGGGTTTTAAAGGGAAATAGCCGAGCGCAGGAGTTACTCTTGTCTGCTTTTAAAGGGAGATGGTCGAGCACAGGAGTCACTCTTCTCTGCACAGCACAAACAAAAGCAATAGGTGATTGCAGATAAATCCGTGTTGGAGTTCTCCACATGCAGACATTTCTCTTCCTGCTCTCCTTTCCTTCTGATATGAGTTTAAAGGACACAACACAGAAGCAAGTTGTTATTTATGAGGTCCTGTACTACACAGCCCAAGCTCTGTGACCAGCTCCCACACCTGGCTGACCCTGAAATTGGTTGGTTATCACTGCCTGTCCCTGCTGAATGTGAACTGGACAGCTTAGGGTACAATGAACGTTTTAAGGCAAACAACTCCAAAGCAATATTATTAATGCCAAGTATGATTTCATTATGGTTACATTTAGAACAGACATTAAGACAAATTGATTTGTAAATATTCTGAGACTCTTCAGAAGCCTTTTCCTTCTGTTTTTCTTTTTTTTTTCTTTATCAGGATTAATTATTAGTCACTAATTGTTGCTCAAATTACTTTAATATCTTAGAGTAATATCTTAGAAAAAACCCCAGTGCCCTCAGTGGGAATTGCACAGCACTGAGCTGTGAAAAGGAAAAGAAACAGACATAAACACTTGAGTTTGAGGATGGTCTCCCTTTTCCATACCAGTGAGGGAATCACAAGTACTGATCATTTGTAAATGCTCCCACCAAAATCTAGCAGAGATATTGTCTGTTCAATACCTTTAAAATTTGTCCCCAAACTTTCCTTCTTTATTTGGGCACCTGTGAAATTGCACATGGAAGTGGTTTCTCATTAAGGTGGGATGCAGCTGGGAAGAGGAATGCCTTCCATGACAGCAGCAACAGGGACAACTCCATGTGTGCATAAATTTCCACAGGATCATGAGCAACTTATGCCCCAAGCTTGCCCCAATTTTACTGACTTCATTCCAACATTGCAGGAAAATGCATAACTTTTTGCAGTTGTGAATTAATATTTCTCATTAGAAGCATGTGGAATATAAGGAGAGACCTACTGCTTTGGTGTTGCACGTGCTTAGTCCTGAATTATTGGCCAGACAAAAAAAACTGATGGAATTCCCTGGTCTGACTGAAAATGAATGAAGATCTATAGGAAGTCAGTCAAAAATTGCTATTTCTGGACATAACAAAGTAAATTTTTCAGTCTATACAATTAATTTCATGCAAAGAAAGTACAGAAAGTATCTTAAGAAATACATATGTTAGAGACAAAATTTTCATATCAATCACTTGCCTTTTAAATTTGGCCAACAGATTGATTCAGCCACATAAATCAAACCTGGTTCAGAAAATAACATTAAGAGAAGCACAGAGGGAAAAAACACCGAGTTAAAAAACAACATCTTTTCCAACAGTGTTAAAGGAAAGACACATTTTGGAGTTCATACTTCTCATACATTTCATCATGAAAGTTGGATAAACAATGAGATTCCAGCTCCAAATGTCACCACTAGGGAGCTGACATGCTACTAACACATTCTCATGGGGGACAAAACACTGCTTGGGTTGAGGGACATTTTTCTTAAATTTGTTTTCCAGTTAGCATTTTAAGTTCTTTAAGGGCAATGCCTTCTTAACGCACTTTGGGGTTTTCTTTTTTTGTAATGCAGTGCAGAAGAACAATTCTTTAATATAGTATAAAAGAGAAATACCAGAATGAAATATCAAGCTGCTTATGAGATATCTTTTTCATATTTAACTGAACAAACTGAAAAAATAGTTAAAAGCACAAAGCCACTCAAATCTCCATTCCTATATCAGCGGGACACACCACTACCCAAAGGACCATTTTCTGCATCCAATCCCAACCCTGAAGCTTTTCTTTCCCCTCAGATTCCTCCATGTGACTGCTTCTCTGGAGCTTTTACCACATTCCTTTTCCTCCCCTCCCCAGGCATGGCAGATATTTGGGCTGGGACACCTTTCATGGATCAGCAATTCCAATTCCACCTCCTGGAAAAGTGGTGGAATTTTTTCAAGGTCTCCCCTCAGCAGTGAGGCAGGAGGAGACCCACAGGGGCAAGTTCTTTGTGCTGAAGTGCACATGAACATTTTGCACACTCCCAGACTCTCTAACCCAGCTTTTCTGCACCATTTTTGTGCTAATTCAGTGGTAAGGACATGCACACCTTGTCTTGCTCTTCAAACCTCCTGCTTTTTTCCACACTTGCCACAGGTGAGCCCATGGGGGATGGCACAAGGAACAGACACCAACCAGGGAAATAGCAAAGATCTGCCTGCCTTGGTCCACCAGCTCTGGCATATCTGTCTTTAAGATTTAACTGCAGGCTAGTTATGTTTTCATTAATCAGTTCAGTTCTGATTTTCACAAGCCAGGATCTGACTGTCTGCACAAAAGCCTTTTCTTTCAACAGAAAACATACTAAAATACACTTTCAAGTGGTTGCAGATTTTTTTTTAATGGGGAAACATTAGGTAATTAAAGAAATCATGCACCATGCCATGTGGAGGCCTCCTAACAAATACAACTTTGGTGGCCATGACCCTGGCCAGAGGAAGAAGGCTGTGATGTCACCTCATCCCCAAGTCCCAGTTTCACGGATAGTATCTCTGAAAGGAATTGTCTAAAGGAGATTGTTCCTTATGAAAAGTTCACATGATGGAGTCTGAAGGGCTTGTTTCACTTGAAGCCCAGCAGGACAGAGCTGTTTGGAAAGAAGCATTCAATGTGTTCTGTTTTGCTGAAAGCTGTCACAGTGAACAAGTACTTAGCAAACAGCATGAACAAGGATATGAACTAGAAAACTAGCAGGGCCCTGACAACATTGTAATAGTGGGCTTGTCTCTTCTGAGCCTCTGCAGGGATGCATGGGGGCAGGAGAAGGGAAACAGGAGCACCGGAGTCCTGTATTTCTCCTTTTTTATAAAGGTGACTCTCTGTCATTGCTCCCACCTTGTTTGTGTCATGGTGGTCACTCCTGGTCCCCATGGGAGGGAGCAGCCTGCTGGCCAGGAGGGCTGCAGGGCAGAGGCACAGCACATCCCAAGGGGGGAGCTGACTATCAGCTGAAAAGCAACCAGTTCTCTTCCTCTTGTCCTGCTCTGTGATGTCTTTACTGTTGTTATGATGGGCTGCCCAAGCTGTCACTCCTTACATGTCTAACCCATGCTTGGCAGTGAATAAAAGCTGCCTGAATCCCAGTCTGCAGCTGGGAGAGGATCTGCCATCCCACACCTTGGAGAAGAGGACACTTTCACTCCTAGTGAGCTGATCACACCATGTAGGTACAAATAGAACCCATTAAAGACCCCATCTCCATCCACCCCACCAGAATATTGGAGGCAGCACAAGATTAAGAGACATCAGATGAGTAGGGGATAAGAACAAGATACACTTACATAATATACAAGAAGCCATCAATACAATAATAAAATACACTTCTATAATACACTTATGTACTTAAAATACTCCTTGTTTCTCTAGCAAGCCCCAAAACCACACTAACCACACCTTTCCACCATCACTCTGACAGCTGTTCAGCACAGGACAAGCAGAGTTTCAAAAGCAGTGAGAAATCATTTTTATTTATCACTTCTAACAGATTGTGCGTTTTCCTAGATAGAGGAAGTCCCTAACTGGTGTGCTTTGCTGCAGAGGGCCAACTGTGCCTTCTCCAGATCATCTTCCACCAAGCAATTAACACAAAATCCCTTTTTCCCCATTCCCTTTGCAAGGACAGAAGACCTGGAATGTTTAAGTGCCCAGCACAACACACACCTCTTGGCTTACAGACCTCCACTGGCTCAGGATGGAAAGAACTTTTCTAGCCTATAGCAAATCCGGATTTTAGCAGCTCCTGGGATGTGTTCCTGGAAATGTCATCCATTCCCTTCATACTCTGCCGTGGCTGAAAACCTCTTCTAGTGGTTTGTGAAAGAGCAGAAGTGAAGGAAGGAGGAGTAAAGCAGCATCAGCTCCTACACTGAGATGGATCAGAGGCACTGCTGCACTCCTGACCCTCTGCCTGCACTTCCTTCCTCCCTTCATGGCCAGGAAAAGAGTTACTGCTCCTGCCTGTAAATTTGGATCTTAATTCATAAGGCAAATATTGCTATTAAAAGGTTATAAACTGAATTTTGTCTAGCCTCCTGCCTCAATGCAGCCCATTTGGCACCTGAGGAATATCTGAGGCTTCTAAACCCTTTAGCATTAAAGACAGGAATGTTTTTTAGTAATCCACAATGTTTCTGGGTGAGTTCTCCCCTAAGTCTCTCCACAACACTGATAAATATCCAGCTTTAGGATGAGCTGTATTCCAGGGAAATCCAGAGCTGTGGCCACCAAAGTGACAGGTTTTGTCTGGATCCGAGGAACACGTTTTATCACTTTTATGATAACTCAAATGTATTGTTCTCTAGTTCCCATGTAAACTGGGTATCAGGTGTTCTCAGACTCAAAAATACCTCATGAGATTGAATTTACTTCAAAGATAGGCAAAGCTACTCTCTCCCTCTGCTAAGCATATCCTTCAGATCCTGGGAATTCTGTTACAAGTTTCTTATCACTCTGAGGATAACAGAGTTTTTTCAGCAAGCAAGTGTCTTTTGTAAGGAGACCAATTATGATAAGGCTTTTCTTCCACTGATTTTTTTCAGCTGCTCCCTGAACCAGATAGCATGTTTTCATTAGGAAAAAAAAAATTATTTACCTCTCTTTTTCTCTGCTATTTCCAGCCCAAATATCTTTTCATTCCAAGTGCAAAAGTTTGAAAGAGAAAAGATTGACTAGGCTTTATCAAAAATACCAGTCCTGTATCATAAACATTTATGACATGATTTATATATGATATAACATTTATATATTATCCCTATATTATAAACCTGTATCATAAACATTTTTAGCAAGACAGCTTGGATTAGCCAGGAATATTTGGCCTGTAGCAAGAAAACATTTACATGATGCCCTCCCCACAGGACTGAGTGTGAGCACCCACACAGAGGTGACCTCCAGGCACAAACAGGGACATTTCCAGCTGGCATTGCTGCCTACAGAAGGTGCCATCAGTGACTCTGGACAGCTGCAGAGGGACAGGATGCAATTCTATGCCCCACCTCTGTCCCTCTGTACCTCTATAAAACATCCACTGTCACTTTTGTGACTTTTACCTCTGCCTTTTGTGTCTAAATTTGCAAAACTGCTTTGCCTCACCTGCACTGCTCCTTGCAGCATTTGGAGCTCCACGATCAGGATGGCAGACACAGATCTGCTGCTAAACCTGTCACTGCCTCATCTGCAGCAGGAATTCTTTTTGTCCTTGCCTAGCAAGGGAAAGAGCCCTTCTTTCTCCCATTTCCCTCCCCACAGAGATCCCATATTCCTGTTCCATCCCCAGGCTAGCCCATCTTTAACCCATGAACTGTTTGAAACTGTGAAACACAGAGCCCCTTTCATGCAGGGAGGGATGTGCTCCTGCCAGGGCCCAGTGTTCTAGGGAATTTGCCAGATCCCTCAATAATGTGATCCTCTGCCTTTTGGCTGCAGTGCTCAGAGCTGGCCCCTTGGTCTGAGTTCTCCCAGAACAGGATCTCCATCCCCTCCTCATCGTGCTTTCCCCACTGCCCGGTAACCGTGTGGAGGCTCCAGCCCAGCTCAGCATTCCCCTCCCAGCAGGGCAGCCTGAGGCAGCAGCAGCAGCTCCACACAGCACAGGCACATGCAAGAATGCAGGATTTCTAATTGCAGCATCCCACTGAAGCTTTCTGCTGCAATAAATGCACTGGGCTTGATTCCTACAGCACAAAACACAGAGCCTGATGGGGCTGCAGGAATCCAGCAGAGTGCCAGCAACAAGGAGATTAAAAGTGATGTAAAAGATGGTCCAAACAGGGCCTGAAAAGGCACCAGGGACAGCTGAGCTGCTTTACTCTCTATGCTGAGCCCCCACATACTGTTAGGAGCACCCTCCCCTGGCTGGAGAACTCAGCTGTGCACACCAGACCAGTGATGAGAGATGTCCCCCAGCCTCCTGGGCTGCCAATTACTCACTGGGCACATGCTGAGGAAAAACCCTGTGCCAGCAAGCCTGCAGCAGTGCCAGCCTGAGAGCAAGGGAGGTGCCACCCTGTGTAGCTGCTCTGCCATCACCCAGAGCAGGATATTGCTGCTCCAGACATCTCCTGTCTGACTTCCCTCCCCAATTCTTGTTCCTGCTCCTACCCAAAATGAACCCAAAAAGAATGTAATTTTAAAAGTTCCAAGTTAATCAAATGCTTTAAAAACACAGTGCCTGTGGTACAATGGATCAACTTTGTCCTGGTGTCAGGCCATTCACTCCAGCAAGCTCACACCAGAGATGAATTTGCTCTGGTGCCTTTGTCAATAAAATTCTCGATTAAAAGAGACCCTATATAGAGCTGGTCCCAGAGGTAATTGCTGGTTAATCAGCCAATTAACTGACCCAACGAGTAGGAAAAGGAGAAGGGGGAGGAAGGGGGAAAACAAATCAGTCAAGGTAAGGTAGAACGTAATTCTTTGGGAGTTAATGTTAGAAACCTTTTCAAAGGGATTGCAGCCTACCTTGACTCACTCCCTTTCTTCTCCCCTTGTTCTCCTCTTCCCAGTTTGTAATTGTTGGTTCCCCTAATTGGCTGATTAACTACTTATTACAGACAGACCTGGAGGTATGTGGGATCTCCTTAGCCATGTTGATTGCATCAAGGGAAGCAAGGCTGAATGCAGCAGAGCATCTCTGTGGGCTGGCTTTTCCCTAGCCAGCCTGAGTCCAGAAGCATTTCCTTTGAGAAGACCCTTTCCTACACTAGTTATTCTTTTATTTCTGTAATACTACAAAGAAAGGATTTATTTTTTAACACTCTGTTATGCAATCAGAATGGTTTTTAGCATTTAGCACCCCCAAACCAACCTATTTCCTACTCCCTGATCCACTATCAGCACTATCAGGGTATTTTAATGAATGAGCTGTTACAGCTGCCCGATGTTCCCATAATAAGTAATGACAATAGAATTAACCTCTATTTTCCTTTGATAGTGTCACCAGGCTGCTCCCTACCAGCAGCAGTGCTGGGAGATGAGTCCTAAAGGTGAAAAGGGCAAGCTGAGAGAGTTCCCCTCATTTCCACTCCTTGGCTTTCTGTGGAGGGAGAGAGCAGAGCTCCCCTTGCATTTGTTGGCTTCACAGGAGATTTATGGCAGGTCAGGAGGGAGGTACCAGGAGTCCTGGTACATCCTGGAACCACACGGCCGAGGAGGAGCCCAAAGAAGCTTCAAAGAGGAGTTTTGCTGTTGTTCAGCACGAAGGAAATCTTCCAGCACTGCTTTAGCACACCTTGACCAGCAAAGTGAGGCAGAGATGGAGCTGCCTCAGTAAAAGGGTGACATCAGGGCTCCAAGGCTCTGACCTCTCCCAGACAACACCTGTCTTTGCAACATAACAGGCAGGTTATGTTCTAAAGCTGGTGGATTGTTTTGGTGCACACCCTCCTCTGTAGGTAATAAATAATATTCTTTTTTTCCCTCCTCATTTCTTGAGCTGCAAAGCAGCAACTTCTCCAGGGAGATGGGCAGAGACTGGAGTTCTGACAGAGCCTCTATTGCATAGACCACTTCTTCAAATTCCACTTTCCTCCTTCAGAAGAAAGTTTAGGATTTTAATTCTATTTAATATTTGTGATTATTCAGTTTTCCTACCCCTCTTTTCTCCCTGAGCAAAAGGGCAGGCTGAACCCGGGCAGCCCATCCTCAACTGCATGTAAATCACAATCTGATTAGGCAGTGATATATTCATCTCTAGCTCCTGTATAAAAGTTATTCAAGTATTTTGACAAAATAAGTGCTGTTTACTTTATACATTTTCTGCTAATTCTAAAGATTTCTGCAAACCTAAAGGATCTCATGGAATTTACAGGCTTGTGGCTTTGCTATTGAAAGTATAAAAGCATGCTAAATTAAGTTGATTTGCCTGTGAAAGAAACACGTCCATTATTCATGTCAGGGCCCTGTCACATCAAATTGAGGGAGTGAAGAAAACCCTTTTTTATCAACGTTTAGAAGCAAGGGAAAAACCGACCATTCAGGAACTGAATTTCAATTGGGAGAAAGTCAGCCTGAAAGCAAGGTTAAAAAAAAAAAGAGCTGGGGACATGTCTAATGTTGGAAATCAGCAAAGGGTGGGTTGATTTAACTTTGGCTGGGATCTTTCAAACAGAAAGCCAGGATGAAACTCAAAGTAGCAAGTAGAACACAGTCTCGATGTCTCTCATGTGTAAACTTGTCACAAGTAGTTAAGCTAATTCAGATTTAAAACTTTTCAGGCCCTGTTCTTCTTGGATGCTTCGAAATAATGATAAAAATTGTTAAATAAAGCATTGCATTTGTGCTCAGCTAATTTATCCACTGGCTATTACATGATTTAATTCTTATTAGCAGACAGCACGTAAGGGGTTTAAAGCTTGATGAGCTGACAGAAATTGAAAAAAAGGTTGCTTTAGATATGGTTTTTCTTCAGCTGGGGGCTGAGAGGATCAAAAATAGTCAGGACTGTTTCCTGTCTACTATAAGGCATATAGATATAGATAGGTATAAATATAGATATAATATATAACTTAATGTAGGCAGAAAATCTCCCAATTTATATGACCTACTCTGGTAGGTACAGACACAATAAATGGCACCTGCCATCTTTTAAATAAAAAAATTATTTGCAATCTCCTAAGCTATCCCAATACACAGAGTTAAATGAGGAATGTAAGGGGAATTTTGTACATTGAAATTCTTCTCCTTGTCTGACGACAATTTCACGTGTGTCCTGCTTATTTAGCAAACAAAAAGCTTACAGTTCCTTCTGCCTACAGTTGGTTTTTCTGAGCTTAAACCAGCATGTTAAGTGGCATTTCACAGTCCTCCGCTTCAAGCCTAATCGGTTTAGACTGGACACTTCAGGATATCCTTTAAAAGCAGCCAAGTTTTTATGTCCTGACATTACTATACTGTACAAAGGGTAACTCGGCCACTTAAATCATGTTTCTGGCTACCAGGCCTGTACCTCATTTCTGCATGAGATTTGTTTCCCTACCTTTTGTTTTTGCCCAGCCCCAGAGCCCGGGGGTTAACATGTTTTCTGCTTTAAAGCTTTTCTGTGAAAGACACTTTGCCACCTCATCCAGGCTCTCTCTCCAGCTTCCCAACTTCAAAGTCTCAAGCTGGGAAAGCAAATCTTAAGTCCCAAATGCTGGACTCTATAGGACCCTCCACTAAAGTTAAGTTCTTGTCTTTAATTGAAAATTGCAGCCAGTGTAAATAGGAGATAGTTTGCAGCAAGCTGGTCACAAAGGGAATTACCTCGTGGAGTGGCTCCACTGGGGTAAACAGAGGGGATAAAAAAGGGGAAGAAAAAGAGGGAGGAAAAAAGCCAGGAGTAAAAGAGAGAGGCATTGTGTTGTGGAGGTAGCATCAAGACAAGGATTAATGGCTGCGGGAATTGTATTTTCTGCGCTTTCAGCGACATTGCAATCTCCCAAAAGTAAGTGTTACTAATAAGTGGGCCAATAAAGAGAGGTCAGGGCATTAAGGGAAATGGAAAAATAAGGCTCTGAAAATAACAGGAGCCTTTTATTCTGTAAAAACCAAGCAAATTGGTGCTGATCTGCTTATTTTTAGTACTTACATTTGGGTCAGCTACTGAAGTTTATTGTTTCAAAGAGTTGATTATTACAAACAATAGGAGGTGATACACTCATACCATAAATGCCATTTTCTGCCAATTGAACTTATTTCCCTATGCCCACAGTTTATTTATCTCACAGTGAAATTGATTTCACTGCTGATGTGAAATCAATTCACACAGATCTAAGGGCAAAATCCAAGCAGCTGGGGGCTGGCAGAGCAGAACCAGGGGAGGGGGTGGTGGGGATGGGAAGCAGAGCAGGATCCTTTTCCATCCTCAAACCTCTGCTGCCCTGGGACTGTGGTGCTGGGACAGGCTCACAAAGCATCTCGGAGCTCTGCAACCCCTCAGACACACACAGCAGGAGACAGTGAGGGGAGCCCTGTGTCCTTCTCCTTCCTCCCACTCCCAGCAGAGGGGTGAGTTGGGGTTTGCTTGTTGGGGCCCCTGCCCTGGCTCACAATCTCCTCCTTCTCCAGCAGGACCTGCAGCTTTAGCAGCTCAGCTGCACCATGGAACAGCACCCTGAGACTCACTAACTTCAGGCTCGGTTTAGGTCATTTACCAACTCCCTGAATCAGCCTGGATTTGTGTCTTGATCTCTCAGTGACAGAATTTTCTTCCTGCAAAATGGGAGGCAGAACTCTTCCTTCTTTTCCAGCTTCCTGGCCTTTTCCATACAACCCTAAGCACAGAATGGACACTGTGCTCCTGGGAATGCATTGAGCAGCTGGGATACATTTTTGTATTAAAATTATCACTATTTAAATGATTGTTTAAGCAAACACACTGACCTCTATTCTGTGCTGAATAGCTCACTTATGCCAGGTCACATCACTCTGTAAGAGCTGAAATGGCTGGAATCTGGATACACTGAAAAGTAACAGGATGGATATTACCAGGGAAAAAGATTTTCCACTGCTATCAGTGCACCTACTGCTGGTTTTGTTTGCATTTGGGTTTTTAATTCATAGCTCAGCATATTCAAAATGCAGGTTTGAATGGAAGCCAGTAGAGCCAGAGTCTAAAAATCTCATCGAAATATAATTGAGTCTGTTCATGCATAATGCAGAATTACAGGAAACTGTGATGGGATTCAGAAAAATATACTCCACTATGGTTTTTTTTTTTTTCATGTTACATAACCTATTTTTAATAAAATATAGAATCAGTGAGTTTAAGAGCACTGCTGACACAAAACAGAATCCTGCCATTATGGAGTAGGGAATTGCATTTGTTTCCACTCACTTTTCAGAGGCTTACAGGATGCATTAATTAAAAACTTTCTCAGAAGTTCCTGCAGCTTGAATCCTTTGGATGCACCTGTGACAAACAGACCTGAATAAAAATTCAGAATATATCCTAACTGTCCAAATAAACTAACTCAAAATTAGCATTAATTTTGAGAGTTCAACAAATTACTCACTTGGCCAAGAATTCATAAGTCTTCTTTCAGCTTCTCCTCTTCCACTTGAATTTTTGCATACTTTTTAGATTCTTGGTTTTAATAGAATTTTTTTTTTTTTTACTGTCATGGGAAATAATTTAATTGTGCATAGTGTGAGACTCTTCCCGTGGGTACACAAAAACAAACTCCATGCCTTTTAAACTGGGATCTAAATGAAGCCAGAGGGAAAAAAACCTTTAGCTTGAGCCATTGCCCATTATTATTCTGCTTACAGTACACACTTGGGAAGTTTTCCTGTTCATAACTCACTGTCTGCAGAGCACTGCACCTCTCAAAGATATGCAAGTTCATTCCAGCATTTATCTGCTCTTTTCTCCTCAGGAGTTCAACTGTTTTTCCGCCTGATGGTTAGAATGAATTGGAGATTTTGAACTCATCCATCAGATTTGGAAATGATCCCTGAATTGATGAGAGTGTTTAACAGTTAATTGAACATTTCTGTTGGGAACTTTCCTTGTTTCAAAGTGCAGAAATGCCTCACCCAGGGATGGGGGCAAAGAAAAGAGGATCCAAGGCACGTCTTTGCCCCACAAATATTTCCATCCTCTAGAATGCAGCAGACTTTTAAATAACAGGGGCATCACAAGTAAAGAGTGATCTGAAAAGGACTTTCACAGAGCCTGAGACCTCCCATGTTCTGCTGCAGGAACTAACTCGTCATTTTCCCTAAAAGATACACATAAAACATACATTGGCCAGCCAACAAAGCTTTCCAAAGGGACCTGATGATGCCTGCAAGCATTCAGCTGGTTTTTAATCTTACTGTAATCTTTGTGCCCCACTGTCTTAGCTGACTTTGAAAATTCCCACCTGCAATCAAGGGGACAAAAATGAGCCTGGATTTTTTCTCATGCTTTGACAGTCATGAAGAAAAAAACTTCCAGACTTTCTGCTCCTTTATAGCACTTCAGCTAAAGAGAAATTACTGATCTCCATTCTAAAACTCCACCAGATCACTTACGTGTAGTTCACCTTTCTCCTTTCCACTGAGGTTTGTACAATTCTTTTAGAGCATGACTTGAATTTCTTCACTATAGCCTTGTGGAAGGTGTCCCTGCCCATGGCTGGGGGCTGGAATGAGATGATCTTTAAGGTCCCTTCCCACCCAAACCATCCTGTGAGTGATCTATGGCAAGGCCTTAACTCAGTGTCACTGCTTCCTGTCACCCCTGGCACCTTGGTGACAGACAGCAGAACCTTGGTGACACGTCCCAAGCGCTGGAACACCTCCACCAAACCCTTCACAAGGACCTTGGGGAAACTCCTCCTGCCCCTTGCAGCCCTGGTGCTTTTCCTCTGCAGAGCTGCCTGCTCTGCTCCACTGACCAGCCTAATTCCCTCATTCCTCTGCACCAGCTCCCTTTATTTAGCAGCTTTCTTTTCCCAGCACCAAGATCATTCCTCTGTGCTGGATGGTTAATTAACTCTCCTCCCAGGTTCTCCAGGCTCCTGTGGTGTGAGAGGGCTTGGCCCTGCAGCTCTGGCTAAGCAGTCACGTCCCCCAGCCCTGTCAGGTGGAGGTCCGGGCTCGATTCCCCTTGGAAGATTCCAAAACAAAAACTGCTCTTTCTGAACTACATTTCTCCCCCACTGTGGGGAAACTGCTGAAATGGATTTTATACTTCCAGGGGATGATAATAATTTTAATTTTTTTTAGCATAAATTCTAATTCAGAACAAGCTTTGCTCAGCACCAGGGCTAAGAATCACATCCCCCTCTCCATCCTGCTTCTCCTGTTCCTCCTGTGTCTGTGCCACAGCAGCACAGGCAAGTGTGCAGTTCTGTGATGAGCCAAGCTGGGAAATTGCTGAAAGAGGATCATTTCCCTATCTTTGCTGGGCTACTTTTCAGCCAGTCGAGGTTGATGATGTATTTTGCAAGCACCGCAGCCAGAGAAGAGCTGGAAATCAACAGCAGGGACCAGGGGCTGCTTTTCTGCAAGAATCACCCCTGAGTCCCAGAAACACAAGGCTGGAAGAGACCTTCAAGGTCATCAAGTCCAACCCGTTCCCTGACACCTCAACTAAACCATGGCACCAAGCGCCATATCCAGGCTTTTTTTAAACACATGTCCCGGCAGAGACATTCCTGAAGGATCAGGGCCAGCCAGACCACTCATCACAGCCTTCCAGGCTTTTTTTAAACACATGTCCCGGCAGAGGAGACATTGCTGAAGGATCAGGGCCAGCCAGGCCACTCATCACAGCCTTCCATCTGCGTGCACAGCTCACCAACATCAATTATAGCACACCAGATCCAGCCAGGAGCGCCGCCAGCCATCCCAACCCATCCACACCCGAACCAAAGCGTGCCCATCCCCCGGCGTCCCTGCACCCTGCGGACACGGAGAAACGGGAACGAATTCACATCCCGCTGCAGAGCACACACAGGAACAACCCTCACAGACCCGGGGAAAGCCAGACCACTGCGGCATGTCCCTGCTCCTGCTCAGGATGGGCAGTGTCCCAATCATTCCCAGGTCATTCCCAGGGACAGCGGCAGGGAGGGGTGAGGCTGCGGGGTACCGCGATTTTCTGCGAGTTTGAAACACAGCCGCTCTTTTTATCGTACTGCAGCCAGCGCTGTGTGGTTGCTGCGCTTCTCCTGATGTGGCAGGCGCTGTACAAAGCAGATAAAAGCTTTAATTTCCGCATTTTGCCCGTTTTCCAGCCTTTTCCTCTCCTCGAACCGCCCACGGGCCGGGCCCTGCTGCGCCCTCTGCTGTTCGAGGGGGGAATTGCACGGCCTGTCCCCGCTCCTGTCCCTGGGCGGTCACTGCTCCTGTCCCCGCTCCTGTCCCCTGTCCCTGCTCCTGACCCCTGTCCCCGCTCCTGTCCCTGTGCGATCACTGCTCCTGTCCCCTGTCCCTGCTCCTGACCCCTGTCCCCGCTCCTGTCCCTGCTCCTGACCCTTGTCCCTGCTCCTGTCCCTGTGCAGTCACTGCTCCTGTCCCTGCTCCTGTCCCCTGTCCCCTGCTCCTGTCCGCACTCCTGTCCCCTCTCCCTGCCTCCCACTCCTGTCCCCTCTCTTCCCCCTGCTCCTGTCCCTTCCATTCCCTGCTGTCCCATCTTTCCGTGCCTGTGCTTCTCCACAGAAATATTCAAGGGGCTGTTCCTCCAGGGTTTTATAAAATCACTACAATTTTCAGGCGTAGACGAGTCCCGAGGAGGTCACCGAGATGGTCAGAGGGATGGAGCAGCTCTTGAGCAGGGAAAGGCTGAGAGCACTGGGATTGCTCAGCCTGCAAAAGAGAAGGTTTTGGAGTGACCTCATTGTGGCCTTCCAGGGCCTGAAGGGAGCCTGCAAGAAAGATGGAGAGAGACTTTTTAGAAGAGCATGGAGTAACAAACGGGAACGGATTTAAAGTAAAGGAGAGACAGTTTAGCGTAGATGTTAAGAGGAATTTCTTCCCTGTGAGGATGTGAGACCCTGGCACAGGGTGCCCAGAGCAGCTGTGGCTGCCCCTGGATCCTTGGAAGTGCCCAGGGCCAAGCTGGATGGAGCTTGGAGCACCCTGGGATGGTAGAAGGTGTCCCTGCCATGGCAGGGGTGGAATTAGATGATTTTTAAGGTCCCTTCCAACCCAAACCATTCCATGATTCTCTCAGTCCCAGGTTTGACACAAGCAGCACAGAGAGCTTTAGCCCAATCCAGACTGTTGGCTAAATGTAAGTTATCCATAGGGAAAGGAACTTTTTAACTCCATTGTTGTGGAAACCTCTGGGAATCCAAGTTCCAGCAGGGTGAAGAGGAGCACTTTGGGAAGTCTGTGCCCTGTTCAGTGCCTGGCCCTGGCTGCTCCATGCCCACACTGGCTCGTGTTTGCCACTGGGAACTCCTCAGGGCTGTGAGCTCCTCTGGCTCTCATCTCTTTAAATCAGGGCTGTGTCTCCTGTAGCACCAGCAGCAAACACAGTGAGTGAGCCCCAAGGAAGGAGCAAAGGCAGTGATACCTCAGGTTTTAGCTTTTTATTTTTTCCCTTTTTTTTTTTTAATTTTGTGCTGCTCTGGTGTGGGGACTGGGTTTCATATTAGGGGATGTTGAGCTCTCTGTGTATTCCTTCCTATGTCAGGGATCCCTGCAAATACAATTCTCTCTTCACAGAATAGCTAGATACAACAATTCCTTCTCTAGCTGGGGACCAAGGACAAACAACGTGGAATGAAGAGAGAAAAACAAGGATGGAGCTGCATGGGCTGGAGCTGTAATTAGACAATTAACTCCAATATGCAAACAGAACTTATAAAAATGTGAGATCTCGTGACCAAGCCCTCTTCTGCTCCCATCTTGGAGCCATCCAGGCAGAGCCATGGCTGTGGCTCTGGTACTGCCAGGGTGTGGCCTTTGAAGGCACTTCTGTAAATCTCCTCTTTATTCCCCTAAACTCCATCTAGCCTCTGCTCCAGCTCCTTAAGGCATCAGCAGAGAGAGCAAGACCCTCAGCTATAAGAGAGAGAGAGGGAAAGACAGGCTGGGAAGGAGTTTGTGATCAATGACAGGCCAACAAAGAGTTTCATCCCAGCTTGGAATGAAACAAAAGCAAAAAGCCACAATTCCTCTCCATTTACAGTTTCACAAATAGTGACAAACTGGTAAAGTCCCAGATGATGTTTCATTTATGACGTTGGAAGGATTGACATTCAAATATAACCAATCCCAGCATGAGACCAGCCTAAAATTAATCATTTCAAGGACTATTTAGAGAAATTATAAAGTTTGTATTGTTTTTTTGCAACTTCTTATTTAAAATACAAAAGTGTATTTTGGTCACAGGACCCTGCCTCTCTTTGAAGTTGTGAATTACTTTTTTAGATCTCCATATTATAGAAACACAAGGTTCTTGGGATTCTATAAGCCAGTTAACTCCTTCAAATTAACAGTATTCTTCCCCAAATTAAAATTCATTCCTTTATACTGTATTTGATCTGGATACAATTTGTCAGCTAGTGATACCAAAATGCACATAACAAGAAAACCACTGCAACAATTAAAATTATACTGTCATATTCTGATTGAGTGAGGTTAGATGCTTTCAACCCCAACAGGATTCCTGCCAGCAGGTCTGGAGCTGTAGGGAGAGGACAGGAGGCAATTTCACAAATAATGACAAACAGGTAAAATCCAAGATGATGTTTCATTTATGGTATTGGCAGACATTCAAATATAACCAATGCCAGCTTGAGGCCAGCCTAAAATTAACCCTTTCAAGGTCTGTTTACAGAAACCATAAAGTTTTGGGGGTTTCTTGGGGTTTTTATTGGGTTTTGGGTTTTTCTGTTTTGTTGGTTTTTTTGTTTGTTGGTGGGGGTTTTTTGTTTGGTTTTTTTTTTGGGGTTTGGTTGGGGTTTTTCGTTGGTTGGTTGGGTTTTTTTTTAATTTTTTCAACTGCTGCTGGCTGGTTATGAGGCTGCATCCAGCAGCTCCTGTAATGATGCAGCTTCAGGCTGCAAATATTGGTCCAACCCGGGGTTTTACCAGGCTGCCGAGGGTGCTGGTTACAGCACAGAACTCTTCAGGCACCTTTGAAATTCATCTCCTGGCAAGACAGGAGGTGCTGAGGAGGAGGAGGGGCAGATTTTGGGGTGAAGCTCTGCCCCGTGGGGGCTTGGGATGGTGTAAAGCTGGGAGTGGCTTTCCAGGTGAGCCCCACCAGGTATTGTGCACCTTTCTGCCCTGCCAAATATTTACAGATGTGGCTGTTATCGGTTTGTGTGGCAGATCTGGCATCGCCCAGCGTGACCCCGGGGGAGGCAGCCCCGGGGCCAGGGGATGTTCAGCTCTGCTGGATCTCCATAGAGGGGGCCAGGAATGCGCGGGGAACAAAGCCCAGGGCTGCACAGAGCAAAGGATGAAGGGCAGCAGAGTTTGATAACCACATTAAAGCACTACCAACATCTGTTCAAGCCAAAGACAACACTATCTCCAGGAATTAACCTCCTGAACCACTTAATCATTAACCTCAGCAGAGGGAAAGTTGGACAACAAGAGCCTATTTGTCAGCAGTGAGATGCAGTGAGCAATATTTTACTGAGAACAGCGTGAGAAGGGCTTGCCCAGCTTTATACATTTTAAACAGAGAATATATTTGTGTGGGAAACAAGGAGACAATGGGTGTAAATAAACAGATGATCCTACCTTGAAGCCTTCATCCATTTATCCTGTTTAAAGTGGCTTGAAATGTTTTGTCCTGCATTTCCTCCAAACAAGCAGGGATGCTTCAGTTCTCACTGGGGAATATTCCTGGCCGTGGAAAGAATTACAAATGGATAGGATGTCACAATTTTAAACTTGCACCCATATCCCAAAGTTTCCTACTGCAAAACAAATCAGGGGTTATTGCTGCACAAGAAGCAGCAGGGCTAGAGAATTAAAGTGGTTTTGTTTAATAATTATTTGTTTATATAGCCTGTTTCCCATGTGAGGTCACCCATTCAGCTACCCTGCTGTAAACCAGCCAAAACCCTTTCCTCCACATGGTGACAGCAAGTAGAGATTTTTTATTTCTTTTGGGTTTGATTTTGTTTTCCAAAGGAGGAAAGGATTTGATTCCTCCAAACTTCAGGGCTCCAAACTCGTGGCAGAACTGCGCTGAGGCTGACAGTTCATTTCTCTGGACCTCAGGTAATCATTTACCCAGGGGTGTAAAGCACTGCCACATAAGAATGATGCTGTTTCACACCCACTTTGCAGCGGCCCCAGTGGCCACACAAGGTGTGCATAATCAGGGCCCAGATGTCTGCTTCAATATTGCCACAGTTGGAGGGGGCAGAAGGAAGAAAGAAAACCAAAAGAAGTTGGGGAAGAGGTCTGACTGAAAGGCTGCAAACAGAACCTGCTCCAGTCCAAGAGCTGTGTAATAAAAAAATTGGGTTGTGCCAGGAATGGCCCAAGATCTCCACCCAAAAATACCACAGTTAAAATATATTTTCCAGGCTATTTTCTACTGTCCACACGTGGGGCTCCTGTCTGTTACTACTTAAACTTCCCTACCTAAAATAGAATTATGATGTCTGTGGTGGAGGGAAAAGGGATGATTTCACACCAAGGGAGGAAGAAGGAAGATCTCAGCCACTTTTTTCTGTCATTTTTTCTATTAGTCAACAAGCTGAATAGTTTTGGTACAAAGCTTCACATGTGTCAAAGCCAGGACCAGGGCAGCATCACACAACCAGTCCCTGAGATTCTCTCTTTCACACAGTGGCATGACCTTAAATCAGCTGAAACCACAGTGTCTAGCTTGGCTTTTATTCATTTCATTACAAAACAGATTTGTGACTTGAGCAAAAAGGAAAATTAATGGTTAATTTTCAATAAATGGTACAATATTTACACCCTGGGTACAAAAATAATCATTGAATGGACATAGAAACTGAATTATGCATTCAGATGAGGGTTCAGACTGGACAAAATGTGGATTTTACCTGGTCTGGAGGCACCATCCCTGTGTGCCCTCCCTTACCTGTGCCTGTCAGACACGAGGCAGAGACACAGCAGCCCAACACTAATTACATGTTATTTTAGCCATGAATTATGCCCCCAACTTGCCTGACCTTAATGCTGGCAGTGTGATTAGTGGTGTGCTGACAAAAATTTTAAAAGAATTATAATTACCAATTTTAAAATGAGTAAAAGGTAAACAGAGTTATTTCCCCAAAGATTTACATTTACAAACACGCTGGGAAGATGCTCCTCTGGTCAAGACATCCTGAAGAAATGTTCCTTAGACAATTAATTTCTCCAGCAGGATGATCCATCATAGTCTGCACTCCCACAAATTGATTTCTTCAGGTTCATCATGGTAATTTCATCCTTGCTGCTGTCTCTTGCTGCTCTTCAGAGGCTGAGCTGCATCAGTGCTTTTTAAACTACTGTTTGTGAAGAAAACCAAATTGGAGCAGCAGACAAGGCCCTCTCCTTTCACTTGGGTCGCCAAGCTAATTAAGGTGGATAATTAATTGGAACTTTGCAGCCCTCCCTTTGTGCAAGGCAGGGAGCTGGCTGCCCCTCACCTGAGCTCTCTTGCACAGACACCTGCTGCTCATAATTAAGATCCATTGCCCAAATTTGCATACCCTGGTTTCTAGAGACAAAGGACAGCCTTTACTGCAGGGAAGCAGCACCTCCAGGGAAATGCTGCTCCTGGGCAGCTGCTCCTGCTGAAGGGCCCTGGCATCAAGCACCAGAGTGTTTCTATTTAAAAATGATATGTTTGGGTTGGATTGAAAGAAAAGCACATGGTGATTTCCCCCTCGGGGGGGATAATGGGCTTTTCATGAGATAACAAGTGTCAGAAGATGCCATAAACTTCAGGGCAGGCTTTGTTTAAGACTGGCAGAGCTCAGCAGTGAACCCGAGGTGTCCCTGCCCTGCCCTCCTGCATGGGCTGGAGAGAAGCATCTCATCCACTTCATTTTCTTGTGGAATTGCACTGTGGAGCCTGATCCTCCTTGCCTTTACTCAGGCAAAATACTTCTTGCTGTGCCTGGAAACAAAGTCAAGGGTGTGCACCTGGTGTGGGGAGAGCAGACACCTCCCAAAGCAGCAGGGACACCTCACCCTCAGCTCCCCTGACCCTGGAACCCACAATTCAGAGAATTGGTGAATATGGCACAGGGAAAGCACTGGGAGCCAGCTGAGAGTCTCTGAAAATACAGCCCCAAATGCCAGATATTCCTCTGCAGGGCAAATGGACAGGCAGCTCCCCCTGATCCTTCAGAGTGAGGGTTTTCCACGTTCACACCTGTACTGCAGAGCTGACATCAGCTGTGAGCTGCTCCTCAGCTTTTGGGGGATGCTAAGAGCCAGCATGGATCTCCTGGTTACAGCTCAACTTGTTCCTCTCTGCATTTTTCCTCCAGGTTGCTGTGATGGCCCAGAGCAAGACATAGCTTTTGCTGGAGGCCTTTTAGAGCCTTCACTGGGTTTAAATCAGTTTTTTCATCCAGATGATTAAAATTATTCTGAGCCTGGCTTAGTCACATACCAAATGGGGGCTAACCCAAAACAGCTGCCAGGGCAGAGCCTCAGTGGTGGTGGGATTTGGATTTACAGCTTGTTTCAGTTCTTTTCCAAACCCAGAATTTACATTCAAACGGGTTTTCACCTTGTATTCAAGAAAAGGAATAAAAACAAAGCCATGAATGGGAAACACAGTGGAGACAATACAGGGTGACCTCAGTACAAATATCAATTTATAATGTAAACCCACAGGGATCTGCAAGAAGCCCCAGGAATGGTGGTGCACAACCAGAGACTATGACTGGGATGGTGGTCATGATGCCCCTGCTTTGCTTCTTAGCTGAAGAGAAGAAAAATTGACTTTCATTCTCATTTCACTGCTTGCTCTGTGCTTTACTCCCATTTTTAGATGAGCTGATCTAAAAAGTGAAGACTGCTCCCTCCAAACCCTCCTGGTTTTGCCCAGCAAAATGAGGTGGCATTCAAGACTGCGAGTCTTGAGGCTGCCTCTGACATCCTTTCCATGTGTCCCCTTTGGAAGCATCTTTCCTTTCACTTTTTCCTTGATTAAAAAACCCACCAGCTATATGTAAAATGTAATTTTCTACTTTTTAAACTTCAAACAAGAGAACAGATCTATTATTGGATCTGGAGTGATAAGGCAGATACACCTGAGGGCTGATCCAGCTTGGAAGTTCCTCTTTTCAAGGGTGAAAGCAAATTTACAGTTTGTGGCATCTGTAGAGGAAAGTTACACAGTGAGTAAAAATTACCTAACAGTAAAGTTATCTAAACTCATGACTGTACCTGGAAAAAAATAAGCTGATGGGTAATTGACTGCTTACATTTAAGAAAAAACAGAAAACAAACTAATTTCTGATGGAATTAGCTGCTACTGAACTACATTAAAAAAAAAAAAAAAAAAAAAAAAAAGCAAAAAAAAAAAGCCACTTCAGAACTAGACATGCAAATGGTGCATAATTCCTTATCTGTGACACAACTTCAGAATACATCCCTGGGACTACCTGTTCAGCAGCCTGTGGCAAATGAGAAAGACAAAGAAAAACATTGCACTGGGAGTCATTAATTGAATTAATTAACCTAGTGACATTGTCATAAGAAGAATTTATCTGGCAACCAGCAGGAGCAGATCTCCAATCATTTCACCATGGCTAACAGATTAACACTCACAGGAGCCCCTGGCAGCTGGCTGTGAACACTGCAAATTATCAGAAATTAATTAGCCAAATGCTGTGCACCCATGTGGATATTTTTGGGTTTAAGTAAAGATTATGAAGCCAATAGCTCATCTGATGATTTATTGAGAGGAAACATCTTTGTTGGAACAAATAGGTTGCAGCCTGGCTTTCTAATGGGAAAAGGGGGGGGAAGGGGGGGAAACTTAGAGCAAAACCATAGTTACAAAAGTCAAACACTTGTAAACAGGAGTTAAACAATCCCCTCTGAAAAAAATGTTTATATACAAATTGTTTGAGAAAGATCTATTTTTTTTGAGAACAGAAGTAATTATTTTTGCATACTTTAGAGAATAATTAAATTTCCTCCTTCAACCTATTAAGCTGGGATTTAAATATTCAGAAGTACTGCTGCAAGACAGCTTTGTTCATCCAGATTTTAATGGCTGTATCACACATGAAAGACAGAATTTTAAGGAAATTTGGAGAGCAACATGAAGTCTAACCTTAATTTTTTCTGCAACCTCTTGTCAGAGTAACAAGTGACATAACCAAAGCACTTTGGAAAGACTCTTTTTGATACTACAGTGCTGCTTAGGAGTAGCCAAGGGCTTGTCTAAAATAAAGCTTTAATCTCCATGTGATTTAACCAAAAGTAAAACAGATTCATTCTCACAGATGGGTTTCTTCAAAAACAGATGTTGCCTTCAAAAACTCTATTACTTCCACCTTACAGTGTTATGTTTGATTTTTATTTTGGTGGACTAGGAAAATTCAAGGAAGAAGTTTTTAAACATGCAAAATCGAACCTTAACTATCAGTTGGGAAGTGCAATGTACCTATATTTAAGAACCTCAATAATCCCTGTTTTTGGAAGAGTGGGGGCTGCAGAATACAAACAGTAACAAACTTAGCCCAAGAATATTCAGCTATTCCCCCAGACACAGAGCTGCTGAGAGGGAAAAAGGGGAGCAGGGGGAAAAGAGAAGGAAAACAGAAGGATTAGAGTGGAAGAGGTCTGGAAACACAGAGGGGATGTTGCTGACACTCAATCCCGAGGCTCTGGGAAGGTGATCCCAGGTTTGAAATAATATCTTGTGAGAGACCCCCGGGCAAACACGGCTGGCCAGGTCATCATTCCAGGCTAATGTGGTGCCCTGCCCGGGGAGCTGCAGGCTCACAGGCTCAGGTTTCCAGTCCCCCGGGGAGAGGAGGCTGAGAGGGTCTTTCTGAGGACAAGGCAAGCCTGGGAGCCGGGAAGGGGCAGCAGATGTGGGCGTGGAGCTGTCCACACTCATCCGGGGCAGGGCAAGGGGAAGGGTGAGTGATGCTCTCCCTGCTCTCAGTGAGAGCAAAATCACCTCCAAATTAAGGAGCACTGGTTCCACCTGGACCAAGCTGCCCCCACCGAGCTCCTAATCACAGGTGTGGAAACCTGGAATTGCTCAAGCTAGGAAAGACCTCTGAGATCACCAAGTCCAGCCATCAGCCCGGCACCAGCACTGTCCTCAGGTGCCACCTCCACACATTCCTTGAACATTTCCAGGGATGGTGACCACTGAACTCCCTGTTCAACCCTTTCCACAATGAATTTTTTTCCTAATTTTCAATTGAAACCTCCTCTGGCACAACATGTGCCCATCTCCTCCTACGTTGTCACTCACTACCAGTGAGAAGAGACTGGTACTCACAGGCAGCAGCTCAGCACCCTCGTTTGTGCTTGGTTGGATACAAAAACTCCTCTGTGTAGGAAACTGGAGGTTCCCAATGTTACATTCTGCATGGGAGCAATGCTTCCATCACAGAAACACCTCTAGAGCAGAACGCTCTGTGCCAATCCCTACCCAAAATTAGGGATGTTCCACCAATTTTGCCTATTCTTTGTTTGCCTGGCAGGTTACAGAAAACGTGCAGGCAGCTGAGGAGCCCTGCCTGGAAAACAGGTCACACCTGGCCACCTGAAGCTCCCAGACACCATCACTTTTCAGTGCAGTAAAGGAGCTTTCAAGGCCTGTTATTTTCCAGTTTATTCCCATGCCTCTGCTAGGGGATGTACAGGCACTTGTTAACATGTGTACTGTTCTAATTTTAAACAGCTGCTTCTCCTCCTCTGCTTGGCAAGAGTCTTAGGGGATAAATACTGCAGAAGTAAAAGATAAGGCAGCTTCTTGAAAGCTGATACCTCAGTTTCTTGCTTCTTGAGAAGCCACTTTATCACAGCATGGATCTGGCTGTTTCATGGCACAAAACACCAACTCAGGGACTTGCAATTAAACTCCTAAATCCACATTCATGCAAAGAAAAGCAAATGCTTTCAATTTTTGGAATGTTGATTTCTCATTGCCTTGTGTAAAAACCTGAACTTTATACCATTGTATGTATTTATACATTACACCTTTACATTTTCCTGCATGTAAGTTGTTGCCTGCTTAACTGCACTGAGAAAGAAGGAGAAAAGGCTACAAAGAATAAGATGGCTAAATAGAAAAACATAGAGAACTTAATTATGGGATAATTTTCTTAGGACTGGCATATTCTTCAGCTATTTTTTACTATTATATCTCACCTTGTTTGAATTCTCACAGACCTCTTTCAATCATTTCTCCTACAGGACTGTCATAATGTCCAATCTACATATATAAGTCAATTTTTAAATAAAGCCATCAATTATTTTTTTAAAAAATGAAAAAGAGAAAACAGCCTTGCAAAACCAAGCTGCAGCTGAACTCTTCTCTGCACAAACTTGTTGGATATTTTTAATTATAGAGCACTCCAAGGAAAGTGAAACACATCCCTACTCCAAGCAGGTGTATCAGTATTTACAGGGGGTTTTTGCTGCAATCTCTGTGTGTGGCTGCTCAGGCACAGCAGCAGTGGAAGAAGGCTGGGGTTCATCCTGAGAATAACTTTGGAATCCCTGTGGAAATGTTGTGTCTCATGTCCTGGGCATGGCACTGAGCCAGAAGCAGAGAGAACAACTCTGCTGTGAGAGGAGCCTTTCTCCTTAGGTCTGTGAGAGCCAGGGGTTTGCATTTTGCAGAGTTTTTTTGGCCAGAACTGTACTTTTGAACAAAGTTACACAGGTGTGTGGTTTCTTTTGTGGCTCCTGTCTGAAGCCCTCCTGCGTGCGATGTGTTTGTTCTTACACCACAAATCATCCCTGACGTGCCTTCAGCTGCTCACACCCAAGCAGAAAACAGCTTCCCCCGTGAAAAGCCTGCACAAACCACTCTCTGCCCAAGTTTTATTGTGCCCACATCACAATAACTCATGTTTTTTCTACATCAGGAAACCTTTTCACGTGTTCACCCTCCCCCTGCCCATTATCAAGCAGGGGGTGTAAAACAAAACTGGGGAAATGCCGCTTTAACCAGAGATTTTCAGAAAAAGATGGTTTTGTTTTTGTCCTGCTGCACTTTCCTGGGTGGCTTGGCATGCCCAAGAGTGTCAGTCACATCTGGCTCGGTGACTGGGGCTGCTGCACCCCGGTGAGCTCAGCACCCGCTGGGGATCGCCAAACAATGCACTTCCCAAAAAGCTTAACCCTTCCTGCTCAGGGCCAGCTGCACCCTCTGTGCCACCCCAGGGCCACCGTGCACTCCAAGGGGGAAAATCAGCACTGGCTTTCCAGAAGTGAGGTTTTGGCTCAGTATTAACACAGAAGAGAGTGGTTGAACACCTGTTATAAAAATGAATTTTCAGCGAATTCTTCATTCTTCTATAAATTATATATATATATTTATACATATATTTTTAAAGTATATATTTTGATATATTTATATTTATATATTTACATATATTTATATATTTCTATTTTTATATATTTATGTTTATATTTATAGACATATCTTTTTATATAATTATTAAAATTATATGTCATATAGAAATACTATCATTGAGCATATTATGATATATTTGTATTAGAGATTTTATATATAATATTTAAAACTATATTTAAATCATATATAAAATTATTAAATTTGTGTATATTTATATATTATATTAAAATACATATTTATATATTATAATAACAATCTATTCCTATAATATAAATATATATTTTATATATAATTATTAAATTTTTCTATATAATATTTATATATGATCTTTGAATTTTTAAATATAAATTTTAAATATAAATATTTTGCTCAAAATTCCCATAGGACAGATAGGATTATTTGTATCATTTATCCAGTTTTCCAGCTTGCAGAATTGAGTATCCAGGTGATCAATTGCATTTTCTGTTGAGGAGTTACTGGCAATGCTCATCAGCATCTGCAGCTACTGAGGCTCTACAACTGAAACAGCAGCAGGCAGTTCATGGAGAAACAACTCACTGTGGTTTTACCAAAGCATTTTTTCTGCCTAAAAATGATGGTTTGGTAAAATATTAATTGGATGATGAAAAATTTGGGAACAGGCCACATAAGGGTTATTTCCCCTTTTATTTAAGCACATTGACGAGACAGAGCTGCTCTGAGATGTGCTTTTTGAGGAGAAACTTCTCCCATCAGATTTTTAAGGTAATTTACTGCTTATTATACTCAGGCAATATACACATGGTATTATTCCTCACAGATTTCTGCTTTCTTGAACAAAGGCTGCTCCAGATACCTACTTAGATACAACCTAACAACACAGAAATAATTGTGCTGCATAACTCTAATGCAAGTGTTTTACCCATAGTCATTAACACGTTTCAACATTATCTGTGATCATATCATAAAGTAATATTATCTTCTTGCTTTGCATGATGATTACATTTCAAAAAAAAACCCAAACCACACACTGTTTGTCTGGACAATCTTCATTTTAGCTGTTTTACCTATTTAAAAATTATCCATCAGTAAAGAAAATGGGTGTTTTCTTGGTTGTAATTGTATTATTTTTAGAGTTTCATTAGCTACATGTGGACGTATTAAATCAGGAGGTGTCTGAAAAAACAAGTAGGAAATAATCCCAGGAGAATCAAACAACACATCCCCATCTAAAGACAGACAGAAGAAGAAGGAAGGCATCAGCCCAAAGCAGATCAGCAAAGGTTTGTCTACAACTTGCACTGTCAGATCAACTCAAACCAACAGTTTTATGGCCAGCTGGTGATGAAAAGTGTTTTTATGTCTGTGGTGTTTGTAGGAGACATCTTGATTAATAAACCAGACCAATAAACCCTAAAATTGTGTCACTGGGTAGATTAAATGCTGGTTTAATAATGCATTTCCACATGCTGCTAAGTAGAATCATGTTTAGCAGCTGGTTCTAGTGCAGCCCCTGAGGGTCTGTTCTCTGCTGCTTCATATTTCTGTCAATGACTCAGGGAAAACAGCAAACACAGAAACATCATGGATAAAGAACAGAGAGTGGGGAAATGTTAACTCAAAAAGGCTGGACCAGCAATACAAAGTGAGTTGGAAGGCTTGGTAAATTATGCACAAATATGAGCAAATCCACATCTCAGTAGAGCCAAATGTAAAATCACAAACCTGGAAATGAAGTATGCACAAGAGCAGGCTGAGGAATCTGCCTGGGGGGCTGGAAGCTTTGGAAAAAATCTGTGGGGTTGTGGATGAAAATGAGTGTCCTGCACACAAAGGAGCAAGGGCCCCGTGGGAGCTTGGGGCACACAAGCAGCAGAAGCTACAGGAACAGCAGGGGTTTTACCCTTACACCCAGAACTGGTGCTACTGATCCTAAAATCTGACATTTACAACACAAAAATGATACCAGAGAATCCAAGGGTCAAGAGAAAAGGCATGTGGATGTGTAAAAAGCATTTTTAAAGATGATATTCTGCTGACATGCTGACCTTGCAGCAGTAGTTCACAGGGGAGTGCACTGCTTAGGCCATTCAGGAAGTTAAGTTTGATGCCCACAATTGTCACCAGTGCCTTTCAAATCCATGGCATTCACTGAAGAGTGGGCCCCAAATCTGTAAGAAAAAAATAAAGCTCATATTCAAGATAACTGGACAAAACCCCCACTATTAGTGCAATCTATTGATCATGAACTTCAGTTTGTCCCTTAAAGCCACGAGCTGGCAAAAAAATCACAAAATAACAGAATAATTTGGGTTGGCAAAGACCTTCAAGATCATCAAGCCCAACCTGTGAGCAGTCACCACCTTTGTCACCCAGCCCAGAGCACGGAGTGCCACATCCAGGGGTTTCTTGGACACCTCCAGGGATGGGGACCCCAAACCTCCCTGGGCAGCCCCTCCCAAAATTTAACAGTCTTTTCTGTGAAGAAATTCCTCCTGGTGGCCAAGAAACACTGTGAGAATCCTAAGAAAAAGACTGAGAGAACATCTTCACCTCTACAAGAGCTGCACAAAAAATCCTAAGGATAAGACAGAGAGCATCTTCACCAGCAAGAGCTGCTCAAAAGGCTCGGGGCAGTTTTCCCAGTGGAAAGGGGAATCCTGGAACCAGGGAATCTTGTAGCCTTGTGCTATTGACCAGCTGCACTCAGCAAGGACAGCACTCCCATCACTGCCAGTCAAGGCTGCACTGGTGTAGAGGAGAGCAGAAAACTCTTCCCTGAGAAGATTTAGAAATCTCTTTGCTGACAAGAAGTTGCATTCCATTGGTAAAATCCAATCTAGTTTTTTACAGCTGTGGAATTTATTGGGCTCTGCTGGGAGGACAGGATTGAAAACCACCCACTAAAAGGCTTTATTTGCATTTATTTTTCTCTCCTGGCATGAGAGGAACCTGGGAGTTATCCCATCTCAAGTGAAACCTGCTGCAGCCTTAGGAGATTTGAAAGGAGGCAGTGACTGATGAAGAGTTCATTCCTCCACTGGATCATTCCCTTATTTGCTTGCATTCCTCAGGCAGGAGTGAGGTGCTGTGAGCAGCAGCCTCCTCTGCAGCTGCAACCTGAGAGGAAAAAGACCCTGCGTGATAAATTCCCACCTGCATCAAACACTCTTATCTTCTTCCCATTTCTTGTGCCCTCTCCCATTCACCTGGAACTGAACACTTCCCTTCTGCTTTATCTTATCTTGGAAACAAGGAAATGCCACGAGTTACATGTCAATATGACCTCTGTGAACTAGGAAAAAGCTGTCTAATGTAATGCCTTGTGGCTCCATTAAACCAGCTAAAGGTGCAGCTTGAATTCTAGCAGTGCTGGGAAAAGAAAATATGCTTTAGGCTGTGAGTGTAAAAATGTGAGGGAGATTTGGGATAAAGAGATCCTTCAGAAAATGAGCTTACATAGATGATGCCCACAATTAGCTTTAAACTCTTTTTTTCCCCCGTTAATTGACTATTTTCACTTTGTATTTATTTTATGGATTAAATTGAAAATGTTAGCATTTTAGGCCATCTAAAGGTTGACTGGGAAACCTGGAGTGACCTCTAAGAAAATGGTCAGGAATTTCCTTTCCATAGTTAAGCAAACAGTGAAGCAATAAACAAGATGAAACATTTGTATTTTTGAGATTTTCTTTGCTTTGTCAATGTACAAATTCCTTCCCCCATGGGGACTGAGCTTTCCTTTCACCTCTCCTCTTACACTGCCATATCAGACTATACTTTTTGACCAGGAGAAGTTGAAGTGCATTAATAGTTTAATACACATTAATACATTAATAAATCCTTTTTGGCCAGAGCACACAGTCCCATTTTGGGTTTCCCCCTCTGACCATGTGCAGTGTTCAGCAGAGCAGGTCTGTGCTGCAGGAGCAGAGCAGGAGGCTCACTCTCCCCAAGGACACCAGAAATGTTTGTGCAGCCCCTGGATTGTGCAGAATAAGGTTATGAAAGGGTTGCCTGGAGAGTTCTGCTCTCCTGCAGTTGGTTCTGACCTGTGAATGGCACCAGCACCAGAGCAGGGCTGAAGCCAAGGCTGAGCATCCAGATGAACTGTCTGATTTAGACCCCTGTCCACCACAAGGGACAGGAGTTTCCTGATGCTGTGGAGGTAGAAAAAGTCACTTTTCATTACAACATTAAACTAAGCAAAGCCACACAGTCCTTAAAAACCTCTGAAGATCTTTGGAGAATGGAGGAAGACAATGTTCCTGCATGAATCTCATCTTACTGATGTTCAGACTTATCTGAAGACAGATGCAGTAAATATATGCCAAGCACATCAACACATTTTCACTGGCCAAACAACCACAGAGACCTTTTGCACACACAGCCTCTGCAGCACTGTGCATTATTTTGGTGGGGGATGTCATCTCATTAAATAGATCAGCTGCTGTGAACTTTTGCATTGTAAAGCAGGGCCCTCGACATGCAGAAAGAAATAACAGGAGGACTCCATTGATATCAGAAGGTTAATTAATTACTTTATTATACTGTATTATTCTATGCTATATTACACCACATCTAAAGTGAAACTGCACAAGCACTCAACTCACTGAACAAATCTTGTGGCTGTCTCCTGACCGACAGTCTGGACATGTGCTTGGCCCTGATGGCCAAGGAAACAGAACCCCATCACTCTGCGTAAACAATCTCCATATTGCATTCTACTTTGGCACAACACAGGAGCAGCGAATGAGATAAGAATTGTTTTGATCATTCTTTCCTCTGCTCCTCTCAGGTTCAGAGAATGTGAATGCCACACTTCTGTATGGGCAGCTGTATACAGATCTCACCCATCAGAGCAGTGGTTTGCCTTTCCTAGAGAGGAAAAGCTGCAGTGAGTGTTTCCAGTGCTGTGTTTGTCCCTGACAGTGTGACAGTGCTGGGGTTTAGCTGATTTCTGGCTGTATGTATGTACCGCAGCAAGGTTTGACAGAAAGTTACCCTAGATTACCTCCAGCTGCAGCTGCCTTTGATTTCAGCCTGACTCATACAGGAGAATAACTAGCAAAAAGTGCATAATGTAACAGAGGTATTTACAGATTATCTGAAAATGGTTTGTGTTTCTTAACTCCCACCCCATAGGTGAGGTCAAGAAGGCTCTTCCCTGTGGGCCTGTCTGAGTGCAGAGAGGAGCAGCAGCCACATCTGGAGATACTTGATCCTGCATGAAAAGAATTGGTGAACTTGATGAATGCTTTGCTGAGATGAAACCTGGAAGCCCTCAGGTGTGGCAACAAGATGCATTGGCAGATATCCCAGAGAAATGCAGATCCTGCTCCATCAGATGACATTAAACTGGGTTTATATTTCACCAGCTTCATTCTAAGTCCAAGAGAAAAGGGAGATATTTACTGCTCTGAAAGCAGAGGCACAGCACTCCCAAATGCCCATCCTCACCCTCCCAGTGTGAGGTAACTTTTCCAAGGATGTTCCCACAGCCAGCATCCTGCAACTGCCAGCAAGGGAAAGAAACTTCTCCAGGAAAGAGAGGTGGAGTGAAAATCACCAGCTGGTAAACGAACTCATGGTGGAACAGAAAGAAAATGCAGTGTACTGAAAGCAACCAACCTGCAGCAAAGGCTGCTCTGTGACATTGCACCTGCCTGGGACATCTTCTCTGAACAATAAAAGTGATAAACCACAGTGAGCAGCGGGAAGAGAAGAGTTTAACTTCTGACAAGCCTTATCTGTGAGCAGATAAAGGGACCCAGGTTAAGGAGATCACTGGTTTAGAGCCAGGACTCAGGGAGAGGAGGAGAACAAAATGCCAGGTGCTCTCCCCTCTAGGTGAACACAGCTGGAAGGCCATAGAAGCAACAAATCTGACACAAAGTTTGTACTAAAAGAAAAGGATACTCAATTCAGATTCTCAATCAAATGTTTCACTCCCTGCACTTTCACCAGCAGTTTCAAAGACAGGATATCTTGAGCCAGTTGTGTTAAAAAAAAAAAAAAGTGAAAGACTGCATCCAGTGCAAAACACTGTGGGCAAGAAGGAACGAGCACATTAAAAGTCTTTCTGTACTCCCTCACTGTTTAAAGTTAAATTTAACTACTTTTTACACTACAGAGATAGCTCTGATTAGTCTTATTTCTGTCCTCTGAAACAAAACACGTAGATTACATTTTCTAAAACTTTATTCTGTGAACCATCCTTGGTTTGGGAAAATAGCTAAATGTTTTTGTAACATCAGTGGAAACAAAGCAAGACTAATTATTCTCTATTAAAACTTTTCATATATTTCAGAAATCTTTTGAAGTGGAAGAATACCTATCAGCTTCTATTTTAACATGAAATTTCAGGGAATATGAAAGACATTTAGCTGCTCTGCAGAATGAGTAATTTGAAAAGCATTTACTCTGGAAGAAAATGCAGGTATTCCTTCTTGCTTCTCCCCCACAGGCACAGAAGAAAATGTTTTGAGAAAATTACTTTAATATTGCTATTCTTCTTGTAATAGAGGCCTTGTTAGCAAGGCAGGACTCAGAGCAGGGTGACACTTTTCTGGGGCTGGGAGCTGAGGGCAGATTGATGTTTTACTTTGCAGAATGCTTTGTAAACTGGGAGAGGGAAAATATGAACCAAAACAAGGAAAGGACATTGCTGGTCACAGGGAAAGGTGCTGGGGTGTGATGGGAACAGCCACGAGCAAGGGATGCTGCAGGAGCTTGGCAATCCAGGGGGAAAATCAGACACAAAATTCCCTGAGCTGCAGTGGGAAGAGGGGAAAGGAGGTTGTGTGGCAGCAGTGGGGCAGCACAGACAGGACAGCAGGGTTTGGCAAGGTCAGTGAGGAAGGGCAGGAGAGGAACCAAGTGTTTGTCCAGCTGGGAGAAGAGTCAGGTGGCACCTACAAGGAATTCTGCAAGGGTTTTTTATTTGGGGGTATTGTAACTCATCATTTCCATTGGATTTTTTTAGGTTTGTCTGGGATCTACAACTACACTTGCCTATATTTGTATATTCCCTCATTATACTCACTTCTGGGGTAGTTCTTGCTTTAAATGTAAGGAATTCAAATATCTATAACCTGGGACATGATTAGAAGATTATCCCATGGACAAGTGGCACAATTGGGCCACCAGAATGGAAACTGAGCAGAGCTAACAGCACATCACTCTGTAAGTCATGAATTTTAATGGATTTTAATGAATCTAGAATCTGTGGCTCATCTTAAAAGTGCTCAGTAAAACTCCACCAATGCTTTCTTGGCTTATAAATTATTGGCATTTTTTTCTCCAAGGAAAGACACTGAAACAGCTCCTTTTGGATCAAGACTTCGTCTTGTTCTGTTACGATTTTCTGCCCGTGCAATTAATTCAAGTTTTGTAGGATTACACTAATGTATAGGAGAAAAAACCTTTCCTCTATTTCACAGTTAAAGAGGATCCTTTCTGGCTCACCCAGTGCAAAATTAAAGTCACAGGGAAAGGGATGAAAGATTGGGCACTTTGAGCTTGCTATTGTTCAAAAGAAGATCTCTGAAGCAAATAGAATGTGAAGTTCCAGTAAGTGATAAATTTGGTCTTTGGCTGATGTCATTCAGCCTTTTCTCCTTGTTGCTTAGTCAGGAGTTTCTCACCACAGAATTTAAGTGTCTCCCCTCACATTTTCTGGATGTGGTTGTTCCTGGGAGAGCATTCACAGGGACCAGCTCAAACCAGAGCCCAGAGGTGTCAGGAAACCACACAGCACAATCTGTGAATTCCTAATAGATTAACCTGGATCACATCTGAGAGCAAAATCTGCCTTGATCCCCTATTCAGAAATAATTAATTAATTAACATGCCTATAGCCAGAGTGCTGAGTCCACATATGAATGAATGAATGAAACTGTTTTTAAAATCACTGAATTCTCATTGCAATCAGCAGGAGGATCTGGCTCCTCTGAACACCAGGAAAACGGAGCATTTATTCATTTATCAGATGCAGACTTAGAACCCTGATTTGAAGTGATTATGTTTTGTAATACCTTGTGATACAGCTCACTGATAGAGGAATCCAACCACACTAAAGGTGTTAAACATTTCTTGACTTTAAAAAGGTGCAGAAAAATCTTTTTATCCTGTTCTAGTTCTTCTCTTGCTCTCAGCACAGTATCAGACTGGAAGGCAATGAGGATCCCTGCATAGATACAGATTTCCTGTATCTATGCCCATGGTAAACCTCGTAATAATCTGAAAATTCCCTGCACAAATTCATGTCTTCATTTTGTCCTGCTTTTGGAAGCCCTTTTGACTATGGATGATTATATCCAATATCAAAATATTCTTTTATTTTACAACATTTGCTAAAATGCAATGTTTACACCAGCTGAGTGCTGAGGCAGCTGCTTTTTGACGGACAAAATCATAAGAGCAGCTCATAAAATCCAGAGTTTTTTCATGTTTGCTGTGTCATTTTTGCTAAAATGCAATGTTTACACCAGCTGAGTGCTGAGGCAGCTGCTTTTTGATGGACAAAATCATAAGAGCAGCTCATGTTTGCTGTGTCATTCAAGCAGCAGAGATAAGGACAAACCAGCTCATTACTCCTGTGGTGAATCTGGATCCACAATTACACCTGCACAGACAAAAAATATGTCCCCTCTGACAGGCCACCTTTTTTTCAGTTGAAGCTTCTTTACCTGTTGTGATTCATGTTGTGAACATATTCTTGTATGCAGAGAAACTCCTGAGTCATAAATAGGATTTCTCATAGCTAAAATAATAATCATCAACATGTGGCAACAAAGGCACAGAAAAGCATCCTGATAACTGGGCCTAGAGCAAGACATCAGCATCTTACTGAATATTAATCACCAGGAAATGTGTGCTCATCTCTGCCTTAAACCTCTCCTTGTTTAAAGCAATTAATCATCCCACTCTGCCTGTGTCAAGCATTGCTTCACTTTCTTATTTTTGTCACTTCTGAAAGAAGCCCTTGTGCCTGAGGATGTGTCCTCAACCAAAACTGGTGTTCAGAAGTGAATCCCACTTCCACTGGAAAGAGCAGAGCTGTGACATCAGGCATATCACACAAATGTATCTTCCAGATCGACCAAACATTTCCACAAAAAGGAATTTGTAACTTTAAAAACGTGAAATAAAAAAGAAGAGAAATCTACTAATCGAGGGAAAATATTTTAGTGAACATTGACAAAGCTTGCTTGCATTTACATTTTACTTGTACTGAATCACTAAAAGGATTAGGAGGTCAGTCAAATCAGCGAGGAGGAAAAGCAAAGTTTATGCAGAGCCTATTTTTAGATTTGCAAGCCCCAACACGAGGAAGCTCCCAGCCCTGGGCACAGCCAGGACATCACCGGGGTTCTGCAAATGAGCCTCGATCCAGATATATTTTTTTCCAGGATGGCTATTTCTGCCCAGCTTTGTGGGGAAAATCAATATCTTGTTTTCAGATGTGTAAATGCAGTCGTCTCTCCAAAGTGCCCCGGTCAGTTTACCACACGTTCAGCAGCTGCTTCTTTCCAGGCTATCCCACGATTCCCAGCCTATGAGGATTGACAAGGCAATGATAAACTAATGTGCCCCCTCAGCTCTGTGCTCAGCCCATTGTTCCAGCAGCTGAGACCCTCTGCTTCTATTTGCTTTCTCCCACATACATTATTCAACAGCCCAGGAAAAGGCCAAGAACCTCTTTCATTCAGGAATCCTGTATTAAAATAATCAATTTGGAACTGAAGCGGGGAAGGGAGGCTTGCTACAGGCCAGGCCTGTTAAATAAGCCACCAGCCCCTGCCATTTGCATTGGAATCATTCTATCATCAGGCAATATATTATTATATTTCTTATCCATAGAAGGAAGAAGAAGCCTCAGAATATTTTTCTCTCTTTCTCTGCAAGAGCACTAATTATAGCAGCACCTTTTGATGGCCTATTTTGGCACTGTTTCCATTTATGAGGGTCTGTACAATAGGCTACATAGGCCACAACTTGATTTAGAATTCTTAAGGAGGGAAGGAGATTCATAGTTCCACAACAGACAGAGAAGCTGCATGTTAAAATTAACTTATAACACTTTTTTTTAATGTTCCAACAGAGGGTCGAAGGCCCATTGTTCTGTGAAATGTTTTCCTGGCATTAAAATATATTTAGCTGTGCCAGAAGATGCCAAACTCTGTTAAGTCATCAAGCACAAGATTTTCAAGTGCAGTATTTCTCCTAGCAGAAAAGAAGAACAGGGATAAAGGCAGGGCAAGTCATCATTGGTGCGTGTCATGGTTTGGTTTTTTTTTTTTACTATGGCACATTTAGGGAAAATAAGACCAGCGCCTTCAGAAAAAGGCAAATTTGTCACCTCTACAGCCAAAAGCAGCATGCCCCTGCAAAAACCCCTGAACAGAGAGAGGCTCTGCTTCCTGTGCTGCTGATTTGTTCTGTTTGTCAGGGCCAGGTCTGTCACTCACCCCCTCCTCCTGCCCTGCTGAGCTCTCAGTTTAACTTCTCTCACATTTCTGGAGCTGGGCACTTTATTGCCAACAGCATTTTTGGGTTCCTCACCATCCTGCAGGTCAATAACATGAAAGAAACGCTGATGTCAAAGATAAGAAGGCATGAAAACCCCAGGGCCACGGCTGGGGGAGTTAATGGGAGGCCTCTTACTGCCTACAAATGATATTGATCATTGATCATTGATCCCTTCTGTGATCGTGTTTTCCCTCCCATTCTATTCCAGATATCACGATAGCTCCTTGTTCTGAATGTTCCACCCACTCTTTGACATTTCTGCTAACCAAAGATTGTCACTGCTATTTAAAAATGATTGATGCTTAGACTTAATGAGTGAAAAACTTTGGTGAGTAAATTTTATATCTGCTTTACCAGTAGCATCATCAGCTTGGTAAGCACAGGGGTGGTGAGGAACTAATTAAAGCTGGTGGTGAACAAGCTATGCTCAGCTTCATTAAAGGGGAAAAACTGCACTAAAAGCCCCCAAAAGTTTCTGCCTGGTGTCTTGGCTGTGAAATCAAGCAAAATATAAACGTTTAAATGCCGTTTTCAAAAGTCTCACCTTGCATCTCAGTGAGGGTAGAAAATAAAGGTATTTGGTATTTTCCCTATTCTGATATCAGTCAGAGGATTTTCTACCAGTCTGTTCTGGTGCTGGCACCAAATCTACACATTTGGAGGTTGCTATTCTGACAGGAAAATCCAACTAATGTTTGATGCTGGAAACACACATCCTAAAGTGAAAAAGGCTAAATGTACTGGGATTTGTGCTCATGAGTCACTTCCACGGCTCAAAATGCTCAGTGAGTGAATAAAACATTCCAGAAAGTGCCGTGTACAGCATGAGGCATCCAGCCCCAATGAGCTGATGATTTTTGGCCAGCTGATGAGCAGGGCCACAGAACTATTCAGACTTTTGTTTGGCACTCTGGAGAGTTTGGTTTCATAACCCTGCAAGAGATGTGCATGAGACTCACCTAGAGATGAGCCACTAAAGCATTTCATTGTGTCCAGATTTTCCATGGGCTGAGCATACCAAGCCCTGCCATTTCCACTGTGCAAAACAAATCAATCCCTGCTGTTGGCACCAGCAGCTTTGAGGGTAGGAAATCATCGATGTGGCAGTGGGGAGTTAGAGAGGAGGATTTAAATCTCACACGTAGAGCTGAGATCAGCTGAGAAGGATGGAGAAGAAATAATTTAGGACAAGATAAAGAATATTTCAGCCCCTTCTCCTGCCAAACCATGTTTTCAATGGGAAGGAAATTTGCCAAAGACTTGTGGCAAACTGACCCAAACTGTGCAGGTCAAGAGCTTCAATCCTGGGAATTTCACATTTTTGTTACAAAGCTCTGCTTCTGGACATAGCCACCCATTACCATGAAATCTCTAAAATTAATTCAGATTATCTAAAATATAGAAAAAAAACCCCAAAACATTTCTAATTTAAACAGCAAAGCTGGTCCCAAGATGCACAAGCAGTTTCTAATGAAAGCAAGCATGCAATTCTTCCATACTGAGGTTGCAGGCTAGAAAGCCTCCAAATTAAAACCTACCAGGGTAATAATATAATTGGGGATAGAAAAAATGAGACTTTCTTGTACAATGCAGTGTTTAAAAGAGTGAGATATCTCATGATGTGCCAAAATCTTGTGGCCACTGTAAAACAAACTCTATCTTTCATTCTCTTCTAATGAACTGATTCAAAATGCACATTGATACAAAAAAGAATGGAGTTCAAGAATCTATACAGGCAAACTACAGAGCTCTTTTCTGTGCTTATGTTTACCTTTTATAAGTGTCTCACTAAGCTAAATGCTTTAGCAACTGTGGGCAGCTTCAGTTCCCCATTATTAGATCTTTGAAGTAATTCTTCTCCAGCATTCAGCACGTGAATTTATTCTGCAATTTGCACTCAATGCCTGCAGTAAGCCCAACTTGTACAAAGACAAAATGCTGTCAACATTTATCTGCTGCTTTACACATGCCTGGAGCAGAGCAAAGGGAAAGTGGCAAGCATTTCTATTCCTGGACTCAAAACAAGCTGCATTCACTTAGTGCAGGATAAAAGGCAGAGTACAGAGATGAAAAAGTAAAGGGGAAAGGAAAGAGTAAGGAAAAATAAGAGACCAAAAAAAGAAAACAAACTTGGGGGAAAAAAACCTATTCAAAAGAGAAAGAAGGATAAAATCAAATACATGATCAAAGAGAGAAAGAAATTGAATTTGTAAAAATAAACTCAGACTTGTGACAGGCTACAGGAGCAAGCAGAGCTCCCCATGACTGCTCAGAGGAGCAGAGGGGCAGCAAGAGCTGATCTCTGGCAGCCTGGGTGACAAGCACCACCACCAGTGACACAGCAGTGCCAGCAGGCAGGAATTCACCACATGCAGCACCAGCCTCAGCTCCATCCTGAGCATCCAGGCAGGGGCAAGGAAGGATGGGCTGCAAATGGGCAGGAGCAAACTTACACAGAGAAAGAAATGCCATACTCAAACCTCTGAAAACTCACCAAATTGCAGAGAAAATGTCCTGATATCTCTCCAGGATAATGAAAAACGTTATTCTGATACAGTTAGGAGGGAGAACCTCACAGAAGGAGTAATTCAAAGATAAGCCATATGCATCCTGTGCAATTATGGCTGCTTCAAAGCATTTTTTTTTTCTTGGAAATTGATGTCTATACTAAAAATCCTAATGGAGATGTACATGTTCCTTTTGTTTTTCTGAAAAAAAGAAATTGTCAAAACATGCTATTTCTATAATGTAAAAGTAAATGGCTATTTTTAGAATGTCTCATAATTCCAAATTCCAATACTGTAAGATTTTATTATGTGCAGTGACAAAGGCTTTGGACTCTCAGAATTTTTGCACTAGCAGGAAATCCATTTTTATTGTTGTCCTATTCCCTCCTTCCTTCCTTCCTTCTTTCAACAGATTTTGAAGAAAGAGAGGAAGAGAAGTCAGAGAGAGCTATGAGTGCTATGCACTGTGCTTGCAGATGAGCTGAATGGTTAATTACACCTCCCAGGCCAGTCCTGGGCAGTGCCAAATCCCACTGGAGCCATCCAGGAGAGGATGGTGCCCAGCACTTGCTGGGCAGACCCTTGGCAGGAGTGGCGTGAGCTGTGCTGTGGCAGCCCAGAGCTGCTCAGGGAAGGGCTGAGCATCCTCGGTGCTGGTTCCTCCTCCTGGGGAATGCAGAGCACTTGGCAGGATGCAGCCCCAGAGCTGCCTGGCACATTATTCCCTTTTGTGGGGTGAGTTATGGGGGTAGAGGTTTTACAGAAACCTCTGTGAGCCAGAGAGAAGTTTGGTAAGAGGATCCATGTTCAACCCTGAAAGAATTTTCCACCAAGGTCATGAAGAAGGAAGAAGGTAAAGAAGAATAACCTGCCTCTGCTCTAAAACTTCCATCTTGTTGCATATGTATTACTATATTCTAAAACCCCACACTCTAAGTTTTCTACTTTGTGATATTATACACTTCTAACCAACTACACACCCATAATCTTAGTGTTATCAATTGTGGAAGCCTTTTCCACGGCCTCAGGTGAAATGCAGTGTTCTCCTGGGAGTCAGAGTCTGTCTGTATAGAAAATCTAAAATTCTCAGCATCCAGATCTCCAACAGCTGACAAAGAAACCAAGAAAGAAAGAAGGATAAATAAGAGAAACCTGCAACTGCCTATTCCAATGAGCACTCTGTCTGTCTCTTGTGACCAGTGAGTAAAGTTATGAGTTTTGTAAGAATGTATAAAAAGCATACAGGCTATAATAAAACAGTTTGAATCCTTCTGAAAATGGAGTGTGTTGCTTTGTATTTTCTCTGTCTCAACTGCCACAAGTTATTTCAGAGCAGATCACCCAGGACACAGAGGGCAGAGGGAAACCAGGGCAGGGCTGCTGTCCCTGGGATCCCCCATGGGCACAGTTTGAGCCCCCATTAGCATCGGGGGGAGGAGGAGATGGAGCCTGGACGTGTTTTCTGTGCTAATCTGGGAGCTGGCCCAAATCCCAGCACTTGGGTCACTTGTACACAGGGTTCTCATTGTGAGCTGGGGGAAAATGGCAGCCTCGCAGTTGGGCTTTGAAACTATGCATTTTTTAAAACTTGTGTATGCATAAGCCTCTTATTTAATGAATGACTCCCTTTGTATTTACATGTTCCACCATCCACAGGACAAATAGGGTTTAGTGGTTTGAGAATGAAAACTTCTCATCCTCAAGGGAGGGGGGAAAAAAATAGCTGCAGCTATTTTATGGAAGTGGTAAAAAATCAATTAGCCTCTTAGTTGTAGATCAGACCTGATCTCCAAGGCCTTCTGTGGACATAAACATATTCTTTCTTAAGTTACATATTCTTTTTTAAGTTACATATTCCACAGCTTCAATCAGAAAAAAAATTCTGATATCAATCAAACTGAAACGCATTGGTTTCAATGCAGCTGAATTCAGATCAAAAAGTGGTCAGAGAAGTTATTTTAGGCTGCTCCAGATCATTATCCTAAATTAGAAGGGTCTTACCAGACCTGAAAGCTTCTTAATCTTACACCTTTTTTTTCAGTCTTCCCTTTAAATTCAGCTGATAAATGGAATATGTGAAATAATAAATAAATATAAAATATACTGCAGAAATAATTTCAAAGGATTTAGCAGCTAAGATAGGAATGCACAGAAAGCTGCATTTTAAGTTGTCTTGATTTCCAAAAGGAAATAGTTATAAATTAGTTCTAGGGCACTCTGATTCATTTATAAGAGTGGTTCAAGAAACTCTTCAATATTAATTAGTAGCCTGTGAATTCAGCCTATGCAATTATGATGAGACAGTTCTTTGGGTATGAAAGAGCTAACTTATCATATTTTTGAATTCGCCATCTCTGAGCTTGAATATTTTTGTATTTCCATATTTCTCAAGTAGCACTTAATTTAATCTTATCCCCATTTCTTTCAATAAACCATTGTTGCCTCTCTTAAGCAGCACAGCTTCCTCCTCTAACTCATCTCCCCGTGAAATTGGTTTAATGAAGCAGAAAGGTATGAAGCATTAACAACACTGGAATTCATGTGGTAGCACTTCATTTTTCAGAGGCACTCACATTTCCTACCTAATTTATAAAATCAGCACACAAATGATTTTTATCACAGCCATTACATCAGTATAAATTACTGCCTTTTCTATAACACGGCAGTTAGTCAAACTGTTGAAATTATATCTATTAGTCATCGAGAGGAGGAGGGAGAAAGAAAAACTTGTAGGAAAGATTTAGAGTAAAATAAGGACTGATAGCAGCCTCATTGAAACACTAATATTAATTTACCAAATGAGCCCAAAGTGTGGCTATTTTGCAAGGGAAAATTAAAAATACACAAAGTGAAGCAAATGGGTCAATTTGTAAAAGGAGCCAAAAAGGAAACTGGGCACAAACAAGCCAGGCTGTGTCAGAGGCACTCAGAAATGCAATTAGGGAGAAGTTCCTCACATGCAAGAAGGCAACACATGCCTCACCTTCATTGCCCCACATTCCTCCCAAGCTTTCCCACTCACCCCCTTGCTCTGGCACTCGTGGTGTGCTTTTGTGCACGCCAGCTCCTCCAAAACCATCCTCATCCTCCTCACTTCTTCCACTGACACCTACTCCTGTCCTGGCTGTTCCTTTCCAGACCAGTGACAATCAGCCCCTACCCCCCAGTTTTTGCCTCACAGCAAAACTATAATAATTCCTGTTGGGAAAATCTTTGTGTCCTCTCCTTCCCCAGGGAGTATAACTTGCTTTTCCAGGACCTCCATCCCAGTTTCCAAAATTCAGCCTGTCAGAAAACAACTGTACAATCTGCAGAGGCATCACATATTGAAAAGACTTCAATTTACCCTGCTCTGTAGACAACACCTGTCTCCACCAGAGCTGCTGCTGGGATTCAGGTGGGTCCTGGGTTTCCCTTCCTGTTTGCTGTTCCCCAGGCATGACTCCTTCCAGAGCTGCTCTGTAAATTCACTGTCACCTGCCTCTGCCTGTGTGAGCTGATATCTGAGAGGGGCACCGCAAAATCTCACCAGGAAATTCTCTTTCACGTTCAGGAAGATGCTCTTCAGGATTGCACCAAGATGTCACGTTTTTGTACAAGGCATGATCTGGAGTGACATCTGTAATGTTGTCTTTACTTTGCTTTGACCCAAGACAATCAAACATTATACAAAAATCCATTTTCACCGAGCCAAGGCTTTCCAGTTCCTGAGGTTCCTAGGGTGCTTCAGGGAGAAATTTGGTCCAGACACTCTATTCCTCAGTGGGATTGATAACAAATCGTGAAAGATCTGGAGAGACATTTTGTGGTATTGACCAACTGTCTACCAGCAAACCAACCCAGCAGGCTGAGAATGGCTTTTCTGGATTTGAAGAAGTCAAACAAAGGGTATCCTATCGTATTTGCAGGGACTCTCATGGCAGGAAGGAATGATGAACCTGACTCCGTGTTCTCAAAAGGCTAATTTATTATTTTATGATACTATATTATATTAAAGAATACTATACTAAACTATACTAAAAAATACAGAAAGGATACAAACAGAAGGCTAAAAAGATAATAATACAACTCGTGACTCTCTCCAGAGTCTGACACAGCTTGGCCCCAGTTGGCCAATGAGTGAGAACAACTCACAGCAGAATCCAGTGAAACAATCACCTGTGGGTAAACAATCTCCAAACACATTCCAAAGGAGCACAACACAGGAGAAGCAAATGAGATAAGAATTGTTTTCCTTTTCTCTGAGGCTTCTCAGCTTCCCAGGAGAAAAATCCTGGGCGAAGGGATTTTTCAGAGAATGTGAATGCCACAGTACCCAAGCCTATTCTTGCTCTCCCTTTTCCAGTTCCTTCCCCTCGATGTGCTCACTGCCTTGGATCAGATGGGAAGCCTCAGAGGCAGGGGCCATGCCCTCTGATGTGTGCTCTCCAGCCCCCAGCACCGTGGGCCACGGGGCTGCACGGACACTGCTTGATGTCCCTGGCATTAGGGACAAGAAGGATTAAAACCAGTTCAACAAAAAACCCCAAATCTGAACTGATGAGATTGTCAGTGCTGCAGAAAAAAAACCTGCAAGGGACACAGAGATGCAGCTGCCTGTCCTTGGTGTGTTTGCCTCTGTATTTTGATCTCTTTCTGCTTATAGTTTTTATAAATTAGCTTTTCCCTCCCGTGGCACCAGGGTGGTTTTTCCTGGCTCTCTGTGTCTCCAGCCCCCGAGTACTGGTGTAGCAGTGTCTACTGATGGCACCTTGTGGCTAACCCAGAGAAGTGCTTGGGAATAGCAGCGAGCATGAAGTAAGCCGGGAAAATATCAAGAAAAAGAGAGGAAATCCCTCCTGCCACAGTGAGGGCTGCAAAAAATGGTGCAGCTGTGCAGACACTTCCTTGCCAAGGGGGGCACAACCTCTGCCTGCTGCCCCCAGCCCCTCAGAGAGTCCTGGGATGCAAACAGCAGTCCTGGCCCTAAATCTCCCCCCAGCAGGAGGCAGGAGAAGGGGACAGGGGTGGAAAATCCATCTAAAAGGCAAATCCCTGTGTGAGGGGCAGGAAGGAGCCAGGCTTGCCCTGCTACCCGGAGCCCCCGAGAGCATGGCCAGCTTTGCTGGGCACCATCCCTGTCCACAGAAGAGAAGGTCAGCCTGAGCCCAGGGGTCAGTCTGGGGTCTGCACTGGTCAGGAAATGCTCTGCCCTGCAGAGCAGCCCTTTCTGCAGCCCTTCCCAGGGGCACTGCAGGCCCTGCTGTCACCGGGATGGACCTGCCCTGCAGGGCTGATGGTGCTGGGGACACCCCAAATGGCTGCTGCCCACTGCTCCTGGAGAGGTGCTGGAGTCACTCCACACCCTCCCCTACGAGCCCAGGTGTTGGTGGCAGGTCCTAAACATCCCCAGACTCGCCAGGCACCTGCTGGCTTGCAGCTGTGGCGAGGCCCTGGCGTGGTGACACCGCAGGGAGGTGGCCGGGTCACCTCCTTGCCCAGGGCAGCCACCAGGGAGGCACAGGCAGAGCTCAGCGTGGAGCTCTGTGGGTACTGATGGAATCATGTCCCACACCCAGAATTCCCTGACAGCATCCCCACCGTGATGGGATTAAGAGGCAACAAAGGGCAGGGACCCAAGCTGCAGATAAAGGACATTTGGCACCGAGGAGCATCACGTGGGATGGGTCCTGGGGAGGGAGCAACAAACAAACACAGGGGGACCTAAGTCAGCCAAAATCTCCTCAGAAATTCTGGGATCACATGAAGAAGGCAGGATTTTGTCCCAAACATAAAGCAGTTTTCTGCCTCTCATTTAATTTAAGTTTTCTCAGCTTTGGTTCAGCCCAGTCATTTATCTCCAAGTACCTATCCTGCATGGAATTCTAGGTCTCACTCTGGTTTGTATTATCTTAAATGTGTCATTATCAGAATTCCCAAAAATTTTGAAGTTATTTTAAGAGCTGGATCCAAGTTTCTGCCCCCAAAAATGTTCGGTATAAGTAAGAAGCACACTTGGAGAGGAGAACAGGAGTCCAAGAGATCAGATCTGCATTCCAGAGACAGGAACACATAATTATGAGATGTAAGTACAAGTTCTCACTCTAGAGGAAAACCTCTATGATGAAAAACCATGGAGGCTCATTTTAAGTGTGAAGGACTGGAAACAGAAATGCTCCAGCTGGATATATGAAATCACAAAGGAATCAGAGGAAAAAGAAGAGATTTATCTTTATAAATCCTCAGCAGACTAACATCTGCACACCTAATCAAGTGTCATGTCAAATAAACAGCTCTACAAGCCCTACCCAAACACTCAGGGCAGAAGAAATGACCCTCACTGTCCTTCCAGGGCTAGGTGCACCCTTATTAAAAGGCAAATGAGCCTCTGAGCAATCAGTGTTTCCAAGCAGCAATGTAAAATCAAGAGAGAAGCTCTCTGTGCCAGGTCTCACCTGCAGCCCCGTCAGGACACTGTGCCCATTTCTCATGGCCTATACTCCGTAATTCTCACAGCTCTGGGCACACAGCTTTTGCATGCAACCACACAAAGCTTTCCTGTGAGGATCATTTTGTGCTTCCCAGTCCAGCAAAGATAGAAGATTCCTCTTTTACTGATTAAAGACAAATAACAGCTCAAGGGGAAAAAAAAAAAAAAAAAAACCAAAAAAACCAAAAAAAATGCTGTGATATGAAAACCAAAATGACAGACTAAGAGAGGAGGTTCAGCAGTAGCAGAAAATTTAGGGGGTTTTAGGAAACTTTTTTTCTCCCTATAAAAGCACCTTCTGCCATAAAATCACTTGCAAATTGCGTGTCACTTTTTGTCCTAACTCTACTTAATCCTAGAAGAAAATTAACACCAACAGATGAGGAGTAAAAGCCTCACATTAAGGACAACCCTCACCTGGAAAAGGAAGGAGAGTGAGACATTCAGTGGAGCCCACAAAAGCCTTCACTATTCCACATCATCTGGAAGATGATCAGTTACCACTGTGATAAGCAGCCCTACAAAAACTTGGGCAAGGTTGATGGCTGAAATTGGAATAGTTTCTTTTTCTTTTTTTTTTTTTCTTTTTTTTTTTTTTTTTTTTTTCCCAAAGGAGATGTTTTACTGCTTTTTTGAAACAGTAAAGCTGAAGGCTTGTCTTTACCTTTCTGTGTAAATAACTTCCTTTCCCTGGGGTGTTCATCATGGGTTTGACCTTAAAATGCATGGCAGCGTTCTTAGCAATATTCAATCAATGGCAGGATTAAAGGTGAAATCAGTTACACAGAGGAAGCCTACTGCTGTTTCACCAGTGTGGTGGCTCTAATCTCCCTCTGAGAGACTAAAGATCATAACTGATTTACTTCTCCTCCCTGGGGAACAATTTTCTGTAGCCTGGAGCAATCAGGAAACAGACTGAATTGGCTTTAATACCCATCTGCCCTTGGGGGGGAGACTGGGAAAAGCTACCAGGTTGTTTCTTCTTCATACTTGTAATTAAATAAACTATGACAAATTTGACAGGCAGAATTTCTAGCAGTACCAGTTGTCTCCAAACTTCCTACTCTGTGTGTAATTGATATATAGCAGCTATTCCCAAGCAGTGCTGCAGACTATTTAAACATTAAAATCAGTGATCTTCACTCCATTCCATGATTTAACCTATTGGCAGCACACCTCTAATTTTCACACCTATCAAGACTGTGGGACATGTTTAGGCACAAGGAAACAGGGCTTACTTTGATTTTTTGGTTTGGTATTTTTTACCTTAACTGTGATCTTTCTATTAGTTCCAGAATGCCAGGCACATAAATGAGATGATATTGACAGAAGAGTGAAACAAACCTTACAAGTGGTACCAAAGACAGAAAATCTGGGAGCATGAAAGCATTTTCATATAGATTGATAACAGTGTACATGCAATAAACTTTTGTTAGTACTCCTTTTCAAAACAGTGCCAGAGGCAAACAAGATGAAAAACTATTTCCCTGGAAAACTTCCTGCAGTTCAAAACATTTTTTAGCATTGTCATAAAATAATAATAATAGTAGTAGTAGTAGTAGTAGTAGTAGTAGTAGTAGTAGTAACAACATTTATAAAAAGACCTAAGGTTTTTGATTGTCTAGAAAGCACAGAGTGGTTGCCAGAGCTGGTGCAAGTCCAGTCATTTCAAATATGCTGATATCTGCCTTTCTCATCTGTATTCCCCAGCATGAGACAGGTTTAAATACCCCACAGGGAAGGGAACTCCTGATTTTTCAGTTTACAGGGTTAGCACCAGAGACACATTTTTTCACATAAGCTCAGCTGAGACAATTTCAAGTCACAGGCAATTACATTTTTTTTTTCATAATTATTTAACTAATTTTAGGCTTGTTCATCTGTTACTACAGGAAAGCTTAGGAATCTAAGAGTCTCTGCCCAGAGCTAATATCCTGGCATAGAATCCTGGAATGGTTTGGGTTGGAAGGGACCTTAAATCTCATCTCATCTGATCCCACCCCCTGCCATGGGCAGGGACACCTCTCCCCCTCCCAGGTTGCTCCAAGCCCTGTCCAGCCTGGCCTGGGACACCCCAGGGATGGGGAGTCCCCAAGCTGAGGGCAGCCTGAGCTCTCAGAGCTGAAGGAAGTGCTGCTGCACCTGCAGTGTTTCCAAGGGCCAGCAGAGCACGGCAGTGCAAACACAGACAGGGAAATACAGCGGGGGGGTGGGAAAGCTCACATTGATGGTTTTGGCCAGCCTGAGGTAGCTCAGCCTCCCAACACCTGCCCACAACCTAGTAATTACACCCTGGAAGAGTAAACCCACAGCACTGAGCCATGCTTGCCCAAACCAGCACTCCTGGAGAGTTTTAATCTTAATTTGAATCCTTCCTAGGGCTGCTGATGAGAAGCTGAATTATCTTTATCAATGTCAGAGGGCCCTAAAGAATTCCCACCACCCTTTTGGCCCTGCTGCATCCAGGTGCTGTCCCAGGGAAGTCAGGGATGGCTGTGATGATCAATTCTCTAAAGCAGGTTTACAGGAATGAAGCAGTCACCTGTCACAACAAACCCAGCCAGGTCTGCTCACTGGTCTGAAGCAGGAATTGCTCTCTGTGAGGAAACACAGACTGCTGCTCCTAAACAGATTTTTAAAAAGTTAAATTAATTTAAAATCCAGTCAAAATAATAAATTAATTTAAAAATCAGTCAAAATGCAATTACAGGCTCTCAACAGCAACTTACACAGCTACCTGAAATTTTGTGCTGCAACACAGGGCAGATGCTGCAAAAGAACCTTTTGTACTTCTCTGGTGCCTGAGAAGCTGTGCAGACATCTGAGGGGCTCCACTCCTGAGCCTGTAATTAATTCCCAGTGCTGTTCTGCTGAGTTCTTCCCAGCAAGGAAATAAAGGAGCTTAAATAAAACAAACAGCAAACGGGAATTGAATGAGAAGCTAAACACAGAAAGCCAATCATCTGAAGGATTTTTACTTGGCCAAATTAATAGCAGGGAGAACTGGTGAATGAATTTCTGTGTTCAACTCTATACTCAGTTTTAATACTGTTCTTTAAAAGCAAATTATGATTTAGAATATGGCAAGCATTTAAATTGGGTATTGTTTCTTATTATTTGGTTAAAAGAACATAAATATTTAGCCTCAAGCACCTAAGACAAGTGAGTCATTTTCCTAAGAGCTAAACATTTACCTGTGGGGGATTAAAGTGATACAAACAGCCAAGAGTGACTGCAAAAAATCTGCTTCAGGCTGACATTGCTGATTAAGTCAATTATTACACTGCAGACGAAATCTATTTTGTCAGTTTTGTACTGAGATGTGAAGAATTCAAACATATCCCAAGACTTACAGTTAGTTTTTTAAAAATTAGTGTTAATATATAAAAAAGTGGAATTTTTAAAAACCTTCCCATTCCCCCTGTTTCTCCTCTGCACCTGCTTTTTATTGCAATAGCCACGGGCTGTAATAAGACAGCAGTGTGACTTCAAGCACTGACACAAAGGAAGCTCTGTCTGAGCCAGTTACTCATCCACATGACATGATAGCTCCCATTTCCTCCTCAGTGCTGCTTTCCCAGAGCAGTGACAGAAACCACATTGCAGAACTGTCAAGATCCTAAAACCTGATTGCTAAATGTCAATTACCTTCATTAGGTTTCCTTAAAAAAAAAAATAAAGAAAAAAAGAAAAAAATTAAAAACACAAAAAAGGCAAAAAAGAGTGAGAGATGTGAACCAAAGATTTACCAGCTTTGCTCCAACTTGGTAAACCAGAACTCAAACATATCTTGTCTGCCCACAGATCCCTAGATCTGCTCTAAAAACAAAGCTGATTCTCTTCACTAGAAATCAAACACTTAAAATGAACCTTCCTATCCTTTTAAACAGTGCTTTGAAAGTCATATTTCTCTTCAAAGAATTATCCACAGGAACAGATGCAAAGATATCTTCAAGTACTCCAAAATTTCCCAAGGAAGAAACAGCAGCACCATCAGAGGGAGAATTTAAAGCCAGGCTAAAGCTCAGCCAGAAGGAGCAGCAGACAATGATGAGGCTGTTGGGTCTCTGAAGCTCTCAGGAACAGGGGAGGTTCAGCATTTAGGAAGACCAAACACAAGTTTTTGTCATAGAATCAGAAATTCAGCTGGCAGCCCAAGGTAGCTGTGCCATTGGATAAACAATTGCGGCATGTATTTCAAACAACAAATTCAGCTGGAGCACTTATTACAATTACACAGCACAGAGAGTACAAATTATCTTGTCTTTCACATCAATTTGCCTCTTCTGACCCTCTGTTTCTTCCCCTTCTTTTAATTAATCACCTTTACTTTGTGTCCTCCTCATCCATCTGTGCAACAACGCTATGAATGAGCCAGAAATTTTTACTCTTGCAAAAAGAAAAGGAACATTCATAAGTTTTATTTAGCTCTGATATGTGGCTCATCACTGAACACAAAAAATCTATTTCTACAAAGCACTTTCTGGCTCTTCAATTGAGAATTATGTAATTATTTTTCCTTCAATTACATTCAAAATATTATTTTAAGAGGTTTTGCAGACACTTTATCACGCACATGGCTCCAGCTGTGTGCCAGAAGGTGGCAAAAAAGCATCTGGAGATTTCTGTACCCACTGCCAACCTGCCCCAGAGCACAGAAAACCACCTGAGTGGACATGGTTTGCTGGAAAAAATAGATGCAAATACTTTGGGACCAGGTCAAAACTTCTCCCTCCTCACAGATCCCCCAGGAATGACACCTGGATATGGCAATACACCAAAGGTAGCTCAGGCTGGAAAAATCTGCAGTTGATCTGATCAGGGATCTTGCTGAGGAGCTGCTTTGGTGTTCCAAACCTCCCCCCTTAGGAGCAGGAGGGTCAGAATTCAGGATCTGAATCCTGCCCCTGGAATCCAGCAATGACCTGGCATCAAGGGTTGTGTGGATCAATCATTATCTCATATAATAATTATGTCATTATCTCACCTGAGCTACTGGGGTTATTCAGTGTAACAAAGGTTTTTGTAGGGTTTGAACAAGGGAAAAATCATACAGAAGAGGAGAATCAACAAAATTTATAGTTTAAAACCCTTTTTCCTTCTGCAAAAAAAGCTGACAAAAATAATGCTACAGGAACATTTAAACAGATAATAATGGAGTTGAATATCAGGATTCATAGCTTTTCCATGGAGAGAACAAGCTTCTAAACTGCAGCCCAATACTGTGGAAAAAAAAAAATAAAAAAAAAAAAAAAAAAAAATAAAAAAAAAAGTTTAATGTTGCCATCCTTAAAATCTTGAAAATGTCATTCAGTCCCTGCAACGGTGAGTCTCTATTTAAATGGCTACGGTTACAAAAACTCAGATATTTTCCCCAGTTCTCCCTTCAGCAGATAAAACAGAGAGATAAGAAAGTTGTGATGTTCTTTTGACCTTCTGCCAAAGGTAAGGACCACCTGTCGATCTGAATTTCCCTTGCAAATCCGCTGGAGCTGCACTACTGAAGCTGCACTGCTGGTGCCTGCTTTATCTCTGATTAGCCATCATTTGGGACAAGTGTTCAACTGATGGAGCAAACGCCTGCCCTGAGCTGGCATTTCCCACCTCCCCAGCACTCTGCTGGCTGGAATAATATCTCACTGCTAAAACACAGATTTATTTCTCCTCTCTCATCCCATCTCAGAAGAATGAGAGAAAAGTTGTGCAGAGATTTATTGTGGTGCTGTTGGGGGAGAATATTGAACACTCTGATGAGCCATGCGAGGATTAGGGGGTTCTCGAAGAGGAGCTTGTGGCTCAGGACACACCAGCAATGCTCAGAGAGGATGTTTCTCTCCAAAAGGCACAGTGCTGCCCAGGAAGATCATTTTAGTGGCAGGATTTCCTTGAAGAGCTGCCAAACCCAGCCCTGATCTGTGCTGTCTGTAGGGAACAACCCCTGGCATTCCCCACTTTTCCCTGGTGGTGCTGCCACCGTGCTCCAAGATCCCATCCCTGCGCTGAGGTTACTGCAGGGATTACAGCAATTCCTCATCATCCTCTCTCTTCTTGTCTTTATTTCCTTCTTTCAGCTGAAAATGGACCTGGTTTTTAATTTGCTGCCCAAGCAAATTTTATTTTTTTAGTGCCTAAGCCTCGCTGTGCGAGTCCTTACCCAGGGCTGGCTCCTCTGCTGCCCCGCTAAAGTCAGATTTTCCTTTTTGCCTTAAATTCCTTCACTTCCCTGCCGGCCTTCTTTCCTGGGAAAGCACTGGAAGTCTGGGGTGCTTTGGATAATTGTCAGTCCTGCTTTGTCGATTTAGACAAGCTGGCCAGGCTGGGAAGGTGTGCAGAAAAATTGGAGTGAGCTGGGGCAGAGAGCTGGCAAGGGCTGATCCACAGGGTCAGAAACCTGGACACAGCGTTGCTTCCCTTTCCTCCCTGAGCAGATGTAGAACTATGGGCAAGGATGCCATAAAATAGCCATAAAATATCATTTAATAAAATTGGCTTCTACCAGTGCCTGTGTTTAATAGAAATATTAATTTAGCAAAGGTTTCTCCTACTGACTCTCATTCGTTATTAGAAATATTCTCATCATATTAGAAATATGCAGGAGATTATTTTTTTGCTACATTCATGGTATTCAAACGAGCCTGAGACTTCCGTTCATTTAGGTTAAAATAAAATATTTTCTTCTTAAAACATGATATATCACACAAACCAACTATGGAAAAGCTTTTTTGGAGGGGAAAAAAAAAGCATTTCTGGTGTTTTGAAATCACCTGCTCTATATTTTGCTTAGTGTGGTGTTGTCAGTCAGAAAGTTTCAATTTTCTTTATGAATAAACTAAATCTGTTCAAACCAGGAGTTTGTTCCCTGCCAGACCCCAGCCCCAGTGTTTGCAAACACACATTTGACTGGCAAGCCAGTGAACAACATCCTCTTTCCAAAAAACGTCCTTGTACATTTAGAGAAGAAAGAAGTTAGTTTATACATTTCTGGTTTATGAACTAAATAGGAGCCAGGAAATATTTAAATAAAATCTCAATGGAAACTTGGATTTCACAAGATAAGCCTTTGAAGGAAAGGGGCAATGACAGCTTAAGTGGAGAAAATAATTTTAACAATATAACCTCCTGTAAAAATTCTGTGAGACAAAATGAATGAAAAATTCCACTTAGAAGAAGCACACAGCTGTTCTCTGCAAATATTTTGTCAGAAATTAGTTACTTTTAAAATAGACTGAACCAGCAGCAGTTTGTGCACATGGTGGGCAGAAAACCCCAACCCAACCTGCAATAACCATGTGAAAATTGGTTTTCTGCAGAAGTGAAGAAGTCTTTAGAATGCCACCTTGATTTTAGAAAGTCCTTCAGAGCTCTGATGAACACACCTGAGGTACCCAAAGAGAAAAGATGAATTTTGGAGCACTGAATTGCAGGAGCTGAACTGGTGCCTTGACTGTCAGACTCAACATTTTCAATGTTTTCAGAAACAATAACAGTGATGGCAATGCTGGCTGCTGCTTCCTTCCCTTTGGGAAAATTCACTCTGTCCCCAAAATTTTATCCTTGTTGCATTCCCACAAGCAGTACTCAATATTCTGAAGCTGCCCTCAGCCAGCTGGTCACGACTTTTTTGGACAAATCCCAAAGCTTCTAACACAGAGTAAAAAGTTCACGCTGCAGGAACTTAACCTCGTTTCTGGTTTCCAGCACAGGACAGAGGAGTGTGAATGAAAAATAAACAGGGGAGGATTCATGGCACTCAAAAAGGGAACATAGCTCTTCAGGACACCCTCAGTGCAAAAATGGGCAGGAAAAAATCCTAATTAATGGCAAGCCTTAATCCACAGTCCCAATTGTGTCATCAAATCACAGTCTGGGCATACAGCAGACCTACACACCTGTTCAGGAATAAAGTATTTGCTTTTACCAGAATGAAAGCCTGAGAACATTATTACAGCCTAAAACATAACAAGAATCATTATATGGATGTTAAAAATTAAATCTGGCTTTCCTGTTCAGGCAAACTTCCTGAATTACCCAAAGTCCCAGATAAAAACACTGTTCATGCTCACAATGCACACACAAACTCCTGGAGCCCCACAGATGACCAGTGTCAGGTGGTTGAGGAAGCTGCTGATAATTATTTAAAGCTAAGTTATCACAAATATAGTGGAGCAGCTCTTCACAGTGGCCAAAATTGTTACAGCAGCACAGGGAGAGGATGAAGTGGCTTTCAAATCTTTTCCAGAAAGAGGAAAATGCAGTCCTTCGACCCCTGTCTGCATAACCTTGTTTCCTTTCTAGATGACCTTAACTGGTCAAGCTGAAATACAATGTTAAGGAAGAAATTAAGTGTGAAAGTGCCAGAGAATTCTCCAAAACTTAGGTGACTGTTCCACATCAGACATGGTCCACAAACGGTGAAATACAGTGAAATTATGACAGGTAAATTGATTCCTCTGAGGCTGCAGGGATTGATCATATTTTCCACCAGAGTTCTGAAAGAAAGAGAGGAGAGTCACTCTCCATCACATTTCCCCCTGATTTCAATTGTTAAAACTTACTTAGCTCTGTTCTCACAGCTCATCACAGATAATGGTGAATTTCTCTCATCTTTTTCTTCTCTAAAGAGCAAAAAGCCACTGAATTGTGGGCCACAGCTAAAAACTGACACCAGCATGAGACTGAAGGCCTTCAAACATGGGATCTATGAATGGCACATGATATCTTAATTATTGTAGCCCTTTACCATAAACTAGAAATTACCAGTGCAATGCTCTAATTGTAGTCTTATCCTCTTTGGTAATTTTAGATCATTAGGAAATACCCTCTTTCACTTCATCCAACAAAATTCAAACAAGTAATTCTAGGCACCTCTTTTTTGTTGTTGTTTGTTTTGTTTGGGGTTTTTTTGTGGTTTTTGTTTTCTTGGGTTTTGTTTGTTTGTTTGTTTGTTGGTTCGGTTTGTTTTTGGTTTTTTTTTGTTTTGTTTTGTTTTGGTTTTTTTTTTTGTTTGTTTGTTTTGTTGTTGTTGTTGCTTTATTTGGGTTTTTTTGGTTAGGTTTTGGTGGGGGTTTTTTGGGTTGGGTTTTTTTCTTGGTGGTTTTTTGGGGGGTTTTTTTGTTTGTTTGTTTGTTTTCTAGATTACACCAAGCAGCAAAATTCACTGTGGTGGTTATGTTACTTTTCCCTCTACAAGAACTCCTAGAACACTTTCTTTGTATTTTGGTATTAAATTTATTTTTCCTCTTAAGATTGGTCTATAATAATGTTTGAACTAGGAATTAGTTCCCAAATAAAAACAGGATTCAGACCAGCTGAAAGACCAGCTGAAAGCTTTGATCTCAGAAGATGTCTTGCTTAGTCACGTGGGATATTGGACAATTTTTTATTGCTTTGTCATGGCCTGCAGGTTTGAATGTTGGTTTACAGGATTTTTTTTTCCAAAGGGGCTGGTTGGAGCATTTTGATTTATGGATCATTCCCAGACTCAGATTCAGCACTTAAACTTTGGGCTTTTTGAGATCTCCTTAGCTGATTTTATTGCCCCATTCCAGTTGCACTGAAATACTTTAGAAACACCTACAAACTGAAACAAAAGCACCATTTTTTCTTTAATATTAGCAATATCTGGGACAGATTTAATTTTTTTTTTCACCGTGTCTATATGTATGTGAGCAAAAGAGACAGCCCAAGAAGAAATGCTCAAGAAAATCCATTTACACATGGATAGGTATTGCATTTGCAGGGGCCCCTGTGGCAGGGAGGAATTATGAACCTGACTCCTTGTCCTCAGAAGGCTAATTTATTATTTTATGATACTATATTATATTAAAGAATACTACACTAAACTATACTAAGTGAATGCCACAGACAGGAGCCCAAGCTGCCTTTCTCCCAAAGCCCTGAAATTCCCACAGAGGATTCCCAGTCAGTATTTATCATCATTTACCCCATTTTATCAGCAGAGCTGTTCCAGGGGAATGACCAAGCCAAGGGCTGGGAGAGGTGAGGCAGAGACCTCAAACTGAGCTCAGGAGCTCAGAGCAGGACAGCAGGCTGTGTGCTGATGGCTGCTGAGAGGGGAGCTGGGGGTTTTGGGATGTGTGGCTCAGCTGAATGCTGGGCACGTCAGGAAAGTGTAGGTCACCCTGGGCAGAGGGAAAGGGCACATCAGGGAGCAGAGGGAAGGGGAAATTCACTGTCCTGGCTGAAGGCACCTGCAGCAGCCAGGGGCTCAAACGGAGCACAGCGCCCTGCCCCTGCCCCACCTGTGACAGATGAGTAATGCCATGGCTGACTCTCACAATTAAAAGGCAAATATCACGTATAATGTATGTTAAGAGAAGTTTTATAGATTTTAGTTATGTTTTACCCCCCTTGCATTGTTATTATGGGGTGGCATGGGTTTGGGACGTTTGGGAGAGCTGGCGTGTTACTGTGGCAGCACCTGAGCTCCAATCCAGGTGTCAGGAAGTGATCTCCATCACTGGACAGTGAAGGAGGATGGACAGAACTCTGGAGGAGCTAAAGGGTTAAAAGGCAAAACCCCCATTGTGTGGATGAGCACATGGTGGGGAAAATCCTCTGCTCCTGGTGCCATAATATTTTCTACATTCTATATTCTATATTTTCTCTATTCTATATAGAGAAGACTCTATTCAGTCTTCTGTTGTATCTTTGACAAGGTTTTAATAAACTTTTTAAGTTTTTGGAAGTATCATTCCTCACACACCTTCCTCACCTGGTTTTAATAAACCTTTTAAATTTTTGGAAGTGAGTATCATTCCTAACACACTTTCCCGACCTTAACCTCACACACCTTCCCCACCTTAACCTCACATTTACCTCCCTTAAGTCTTCAGCAGAGTTTACTCCAGCCTCAGCCCCGCCAAACTGGATTTAGCATAAGGACAGCCAAGAAATCCTGCTGCAAATGGGTGACACAGTGGAGGCAGTAAATTCATGGAGCTCCTGAGTTGCTGGCTCTTTGTCTTCATTTGTTTCACCAATTCTCCCACTCCCTTCACACTTGAGAGAAGTGTGATTGTGCAGAGGACAGCCAAAGATGGCTAAGGCAATCTGAGACCTGCTGGTCCTGTACCCCAAAATCCCTGTTCCTATTCTGTCTCACAGCCAGCCCCCATCATCTGTGCTCATTATTATGCTCATGCTCAGAGCACAGTTAATTCAGTAACCCCCTGCCTTTTGGTGCATTACTTTTGTACCCAAGGCAGCCCACTTGGGACAGTAAGTGCCAGGACTGCAGAGCTGCAGGCACAGAATAAAAATCAACACCTCCTCTTACATCCAGGCTGGGAGATTAAACGGTGCCTGTGCCCTCAGAAAAGGCTCAACTGTGAGCATCAGCCAGAGCTGGGAAGGGCTCACCCTGTCAGCCTAAGAAAGGAAGGCTGACCCACTTCAGGAGTTTCCCTTAGGCTCCACAGCTCTGGGAAATAGGACAGGGATCAATAACAGCCAAGTGCTGCAGCCAGTCCATTAGGATCAGCCCATCCCAAAGAGCTCTTTCCAGGCCTGGCAGTGGCCTGGGGCTTGGCTGAGGGAGCGTGGCACCGCCCCAGCTCCTGCCTGGCCTGCTCAGAAAAGGCTGCTCTTGGCACCGGTTTCCAAGGCCGGCTCTGCACAGCACGAGTCCTCAGCCCGCGCTCCTGGGATCTTGCAGTGCTTTAGGGTCAGTGTTCTGCACCAAAACAGCCCAGAAATACTAAAAGATCAGCACAGGACTGTAGCTCTGCTGTCCTTTTTAGCAAAGGGATTTCATAAGGGGTTCCTGGAGCAGAGGAGACAGCTCCTTCTTTTTGGGGGGAGCTGGAAAAGAACTGGTTTGAGTCCAGCACCTGAGCACTCCAGGTATGATCTGCTCAATCACAACAGGATTTTGAAGACTCCCTTATGGGAAACCTACAAATAGTTCAGAAAGGAGCCCTGCAGGAAATCATCACCTGCCCAAACACCAGATCCTCCCAGGTGGTGCATTACTCCACAATTTCACCGAATGGGACTCTCAGGAGCTTCTCTGGTGGCTTGGGGTGTGATGTGGCAAGACAACATCAGTCTCTCCCTCAGAGCAGCACTTCCTCAGCAGTTCTGGGGAGCCACTCAGCTCCTGGGCTTGTCGAGTGTGTGCGCACACTCATTGGGAGTCTGGGTGTGAACTGCACTGCCTGCACTGCTACTTCCAGGTTAACATGGATAAATACAGGTTTATTTTCCCATGGACAGTGACCTTTTCCATGGGGAGTGGCTTTAAAGTATGCAGGTAATGCAGAATCTGTTCTGCTACTGAGATATTTCATTGATCTTCACTATTAAAGAATTGCAGTGCTTGATGAGCATTTCTCACTTCAAGACTTAGGTATGATCCACCCCAGAGCAGTGGGTAGATGGGGAAATATCACAGAGAATGGGGGTTTTTTTTGTTTGTTTTAGAGGGAGATTATACCAGAAATAGAATCTATAACACTCTATTTTTAAGATTTAGACCTAATTAAAAATAAAAACAAAAACAAACCTAAAAACCCACAAACACTAAGCACACATATTTTTAATGCTATTGGGGCAAGCAAATTGATTGCACCAGTGCTACCCAAACTTCTACAAATTCCATGTGACCAGTTTTCTTCTTGCTCAGAATGCTGAAACACAGCAGGACAACGGCAGGAAAGAAAGGCAGGCACACATGTGCTGCCTTCTAGAAAACTGTTCCCAGGGAAATCCGCAGAGTTAGAGATTCTTGCAAAGTCAGAGTTCAGAATAAAGTAGGAAGACTGCGCTCATCAGAACAACGATTTGTATTTGTGCAAATCATAAGCCAGGGGTGAGGTGGGGGGAAGATAAATAGGTTAATCTGTTGTAAACTGATTTTGACCCTGAAGGTGATCACAGGTACACAGCATTACGGCACTTTAAACTGTTTTATGCAAAGCTTAAAAAAGACCCAGCAACAAACAAAGCTTTTTTTTTGTGTTTGCTAAACAAAGCATGAAAGAATAGTGACAAAAGTAGGAGGAGCCGAGTTTGTCCGGACAAAGGCAGGAGGAGGAGCCCTGGTGCAATGGAAATGCAGTTCAGTGCTCCTGGATTGATATGCTCATCCTTTAAACCCCCAGGGCTGGGAGATCACAGGCCCTGAAAGTCCATCAAAGAGCACTTCCCTGCATTGATCCAGTCTGGAGCGGAAGGCTGGTGGGGGTCTGCTCTTCCCTATAAGACTGCCTCCGAAGATAATCAGCTTTTCTTCTTGGAAATTGGGGGATCCCAAACATCAATAAAGTGTTATTTCAAGTAAAACATCAGTCTAAACCTGCAGAGGCTGAACGTGTATGTGTCGCTTTTGAGGTGTTGCCTTGCTAGGTTGTTTTCTTCAAAAGAGGAAAAAAAATAAAAGAAATAAAACCCCGAGTATGTAACATCACAGGAGGGAAAATATTTTGCATTGAGAGTATAATCTTAATGCCTGGGCTGTTCTTTCCAACTTATCAACAGCAGCATCTCATGTAGAGGTCTCTTAAGCAGCCTCACAAACTTTCCTGGGTATGTTAGGATGCTCAAGCAGCACCTGACCTACAAAGAAAACTGTTTAAAAGTTTAAAGCTCATGATGTCCTTTCGTTAAGTTTGATGTAGGCAGGCAGGCAGTCACAGGCCGGGCCAGCTGCTCGGGTCAGAACACTTCAGGTCTGAGGAAGGGGCAATTGGGGAAAGGTTAACCCTGACCACTGGGACAGGATCAGGCCACCTCATCTGGAGCTTCCAGGGGGTCAGGGATGAGGCTGGGGAGCCCCTGATCCCCTCTCACAGCTCTGGGTCTGGTTTGTTCAAATTAGAGATAGAACATTCATGTTTTAAAGGGCTGAACATGCATAAAGCAGGAGTGGGAGGGAGGTCAGGCAATCCAGCACTCTCTGACATAGCCAGAGCCTGAAAGTCATTAATCAACCATTGCTTTGACACTGGGAACTGTTAGGATATTTTATTTATTTACTGTTAGGATATTTTATTTGTTCAAGGGGAGAGGTGCTGAGCAAACAGAGGATGATACAAGCTTTTCCATCCCAGCACATGTAATGTGACCTGATAAAACTTAGGAATATTTCAATACCATTAAACAGCTGCGTTTGAGTAACATAAATCAGTTGGCTGAACAAATCTCAGTGCCCTGAAGATCCTGGTAATTACAAAATAATCTATGATATCCTGGTGTTTGAAGCTATTTCAGGTGACCACAACCACTGCAGAGAAATGTGATGAGAATTCCCTCTGAGCACTGTCTGAGTACAAGAGAGGAGAAAGAGCAGCAGCTCAGCTGCTCACAAATGGTCCATTTCACCATTTTTGGGATGAGAAAGGGTGGCAAAGGATGTGATTTCTTCCAAAACACTTGGCTCTGGTGTAGGGGTGGTGTCACTGGGATTAGGAGGCCACCAATCTCAAGGCTTTGGCAAGCAGGCACACACAAAGTACTGAGCATGTTTCAGCCAAATTCTGTGTGAGCTAACAAATCCCTGCTATGCTAGAGTTCCAAAAAAATGAATCAGAGCAATCTCCTGCCCTCAAAATACAGTTGTTGATAATTTCCCTTTCACTTAGTTCCCCTCCTTCCTCACAAAAAATCACACTACTGAGAATTAACAGTTTCTCTTTCTGATATATATACACAGCCTAGCTGTTAAGTGCTTTTTAAGAATATTATTTGTTGAAGATTTTCTTCTCCTGCAGAGGTAGAGAGTAGATTAGTCAACATTATTAATTATTTTTATAACCTCAATATCTACAACCCTCAGAAAGTTTACTGATCTAGTCAGTGTGTCTAGAGTAGAAAACAGCTTCTGCCTCAAGAGACTGGCAATCTGTGCTTTCTTTTGCAGAGGGAATTTTAAAAGTAGAATTTTGCCATACAAATTATACTGATTTATGTGGTGAGGACACAATCGCTTATGCAACAATGGCAAACTATACTGGAAAATCTAAAAATATATATATTCTTTTTGTGGTGTAAACATATCCAGGCAGAAAATCATGCTCTACATGACAATTTTATGGAAAAGGTTCCTGCTCATCAGCCTGCCCCCGAGCATCTCTGCAACACCATCTGCCAAAGGTCAGCACCCTCAGCCCCAGCAGCACCACTCACACGTTTGCCTCCAAAGAGGCTCCAGCCAGAGCAAACCAGGCTCCCTGGAAGGGTTGAAGCTCTCCCAGCTTGGTTAACCTGGAGCTAACCCGGGGGTGCTCCTGTGAACCAGCTCTGCTGCTGAACCAGGGCAGTGGTGATCTCTGTGAAGCTGTAAATGCCTGGGAGCACCTTGTACTGGAGACACTGAACCCTGAGAGAAGCCAGAGGTGTGGGTGGGGTTCCCTAAAACTCGGAGACCTGCAGAGCCAGGTGAGGCCGTGGGAAACCAAGGCAGGTAAACATCAGCAATTCCCAGTGTTTCCCCCCAGGACCGTTTTTTGTGGCAGTTTTGGAACCATCAGTGCAGGACAGGTGAGCAGAGATGGTTCTGCAGCCCACTGTGGGGAGGGCACTGCACAGCCAAGGACCTGTCAAAGGCAAGAGCAGAGCCTGGGGACAAGCTGAGCTTGCAGGGGTGAGAAAAGGCAGAGGTCAACTGCTTGCAGGGGAGGATACCGAAAAGGATCTGATGAAACAATGGTTAAAGACGGCAAAACTGAGACAAGAATTTTGACTTCCCAACAACCAGTGCAGAAAATGAAAGCAAGGCTTGTTACAGGGTGAAAGCAGGAACAGAAACTGCTCTCCAAGGTTTTGAAACAGAAAGAAATGCTGAAGAAAGTGCAAAGAAAAGCCAGTGACTACTCTGAAGGACTTGCAATGTCCAAGGCATTGAGCTCAGTTTGGCAGAGCTTGGTGTGAATTAATGTGCTCATATGCAAAAGTGTTTGCAGGTGTCAGGAGGCAAAAAGAAGCACAGAGATATTTGATAGTTTTGATAGATATTTGACATTTGATAGAAAGAAGCTCCCTCGATGGGACAAAGCAAACCAAGGCACAGGAAAAGTGGTCCCAGCTAAAACAGCAGTTGAGCTTTCCTTGGGCAGTTGTCACCAGCAGGGATTTATTTGGAGCAGCAGCATGGCAGGCAGCACCCTCTCTCTCCTTTTGTTCAGCACAGCCCAGGAGTTGGGATTCCTGCAGGAATTCCCCTCTTGTCTAAGGCTGCAAAGGGAACCTCCTGCATCTGTAATCAGAAAAAAAAAAAAAACCCTCAGCAGAGGCCATCCCTCCCAAGAGCATATTTGGCTCATCACACCTTTGCACTGTTTACGGAACAAAACCAGGGCTTGTTTGTGTTCAGCTCTTCTGACAAACAGTCCTCTCTAGTCTTACAGCAACGATCTGAAAAGAGGACGAGGAGCCACATCTGGGAGGTTTCTGGCAGCAATTTTCCAACTTTCTGGCTCACTGTGACAGTAAATGGGGGCTCTGTGGCTGGTTCCATCACTGGGGAGGGTAGGAGCTCACCACTTCTCAGAGCAGGCCTGGCAAGCTCAGACCTCAACGAAAGATTGACTGCACTGAGCTCTCCATCAGGCTGCTGCCATCCAGCCCCACATTTTCTGTGAGGGAGCAATCCCCTGCCGTGGGCAACACACAAAGATACCAAGAATACACAGTAGCTAAAGGGAAGGAAAAAATTAAGGGATCTCCCCATTTAAATGCAAGGAAAAGTGAGAGCACCGTGTATTCTTAAAACAGTGTATTTTAGGCAGGTAAATCAAAGCTGCCGTGGCCACAACAGGATGGAAAGGGGTGCACTGCTGAACTTTTATTCCTTCAAATGACATTACAGGGTTTAGCTATAACCAAGGACAGGCCCAAACTTTGGAAGTTTAACCTCTGGCTGAGCACAAAGCCAGCATCCCCTCTCCTCTGCACCACTTTAGATATTCATGAAGTGCACTGTGAAGTACTTTTCATTTTTGCCATGCTTGGTAAATTAGCCAGCAGGCAGGGAGCAGACAATAATAGCAGATTCCTCCTCGATTGCTGGGTTTGATTTGCTGCATCTCTGGGTGTTTTGATCATTTGCACTGGAGATAAGTCGCACACAATTTGGGGGCTGGCAAAGTGGGATTTAATAAGTCTCCTGTAAAACACAGCGTGTATGCAAACAGCCCAGAGGATTAGACCCCGCTTGCTTAGTTTAGAACTTGGTGCAGCCAACCTGAATAATCAAATGGAGGAACAAAAGTTGTGAATCCCCTCAATGCTCTGCTTCATTAGGATCTCCTTACAAAAAAAGAAAATGGGGCTCATCTGATCAGCCAGATTTTATGGCATCTGATTAGACCACCATTTTCTCAGCAGGTCCCCTTTCTTTAAACTGTTGACTATGGATGGCCTGCTGAATAGGATGAACTTTGGACCGCTAAATTGCAGCATTATGGTTATTTAGTGTAATTTATGAAAAAGAGAGAAGTCATGATCACCTACTTCATATTGCTAATGATATCTCCATTTATCGGAACAGCTATGAGTTTGGATCATCATTTTTGCCTCACAGTCACAGAACACTGGCCAATTAGATAAAAAAAAATTGCAAATGTGGGCTGTATGAATACTAAATTAAGATTTAATAATCCTTGCATAATCATTTATTACTGTTGACTCTTTGCTGCTTTACATTAAGTTCCACATAATCTCAGCGGGTTTGCTTCAAAGTTTCCTATTCATTCCGCATTTCCTATTTGCAAATTATAGTGAGTAATCTAAGAAGAAAAATAAAAAAAAAATGAACTTGATTTTTCTGCTCTGCAATGTTTCATCTAAACAGCAATTAAACCACAACAAATTACAAAGATGCTGTGAGAATTAAATGACAGTGATTTCAGCGTAAGAGTGCCCTTACCCTGGATGAAAAGAGATTTCCAATTACAGAAATTATCACTTTGTCTTTTTTTCCCCCCAACAAACAAGAGAGCCAAACACTTTCCTTAGAGGCAAATTTCTAAATTGCTGATTATTACAGGTAATGATCTATTCACTGTGTCAGCTTCCCAGCCTTCCCTAGGAGCTGGAGTTATGCAAGGTAACAATGAGCTATCAGGGAGGGGAGCAACAGCAGCACTGGGTGATGCTGCTGGGCAGAAGCCAATTCCTCAGACGTTCAGACACATGGACTGAACATCTGTCCTGCCTCACATCCACACAAACCCCTGGATGATCTTCTCACCTGCAGCCCACTGGCAGATTGATGGATTTCCAGCTGTGTAAGAGCTGAGCAGCTCTGTCCTGCTGGCTGGCCCCTGCCAGGAGCTTGTGTGGTCACTGGCACCCAGCCCCGATGGCTCTGGGGGGCACAGGCCCTGCAAACACCCAGCCCTCAGCCCAGCCAGGTCCTTACACTGCAAGAAGTTTGGGTAGACCAAGCTCAGCCAGTCTGCACACCCCCATGGGCAGAGCAGAGGGGTGCCAGGCTCACAGCAGGGCATCTGAGAGACCAGCACAGCTCAGCCTGGAGCAGCTCTGCCCACAGCCCAGCTCTGATCCCAGCCTCAGCAAACACATTTTTCTTACTGCTGCTTAATAAATGGCCATGGGAAGGTTGTTCTGGAAGGCCTAGGAGCCAAATGCACAGTAATTATTCCAGCACCACTTCTGGGCTGACAGTGCAAACACTTCTGCTCTGAGTCCACTTTGGAACCGTGAATCTGCTAATGCAGTTCTTCAAAAATAAGGCTTTACATTGTCAGCTTCAACCTGCACGGCTCTGCGCTGCAGAATTTTCAGCTATCCCAATCCAGATTACCAGAAATCAAGGACAGCTCTTGGGCAAGGTGAGGAGGCAGCACACAGACCTTCATGTCTTCTACACATGGCAGGAAACAGGGCTCTGAAAAAGTTTTTACATGGATACTCCCCAAGAGCCAGCAGGAGCTCTTTGCTCTCTAGGATATTTTATTAGCATGCTGACCATTTCTGCAAGAGAACAGTGGGATTTTCCTGTGGGCCACAGTTCATACTTGCTGTCACTTGATACACCTGTAGGCTGATAAATGCTCTAAATTTTTGGATTTTGATTATTAGAGTCAAGCAGTAGCAAATACTGGGAAAGATGAAGAGAAAAGGCAGCACCAAGTGAGGCAGTGTCTCCCTACCCTACCCCACAACACGACCCCTCAGAGGTGATTTACAGCAGTGGGCCAAGACCTCAAACATCTGAGAACCTCTACTTATTTCCTATCCACAACTACAATTTCTGAGCCATCCAAGGAAAGCTCACTGCAGCATTACTCCCAGGAAAAATCCTCCTCTCAGATTTGTTACACCTTGGCTCCATGAAGCCATTGGTTGTTAACCAGCTGTAAAATTGTCAGCACAGCTCCAGCTACACAAAATAGTCTTGGGTTTAGTACCCAAGTGAGGCCTTAACTTGTCCTCCTCCTTTCAGTAGGTAAATAGACAGAAATCAAGGACAACTCTAGGGCAAGGTGAGCAGGCAGCACACAGATCCTCACATCTTCTGCACGTGGCAGGAAACAGGGCTCTGAAAAAGCTCCCCAAGCCCTCTGACCTTCCATTATTTGTGTGTTGTTGTTAAATATCAGCATTGCCCTGGGTACAGTGTAGAGAAAATGGAGGAAAGGATTTCTAAAAGTCTTCTGTTGAACCTTCTATTGGGGTTAGTGGAAGAAACCTTCCTTCTCTGTCATTACCTGCTTGTGCTGCACTGTTGGAGCCCTCAACAAGCCCAGCAATCCCTCCAAGGCATCTCTGCACAGGCAAGATGCTCCTGGTGGTATTGCACAGCACAAATCTGAGGTGGAAAAGCAAGGTTTGGAGCTAGGTGTGTGGTTTTGGTTGGGCTAGAGTTAATTTTCCTCCCAGCAGTTGGGTTTGGTTTTGTGCTGGGAACAGGGCTGATAACCCAGGGGTGTTTGAGCTCTCCCTGAGCAGGGATTGCACACAGCCAGGGCCTGTCCTGCTCCTCACCCTCACCAGGGAGGAGCTGGGGGGACACAGCCAGGACAGCTGATCCCAGCTGACCCCAGGGATATCCCAGACCTTATGGCATCACCCTCAGCACACAAAGCTGGGGGAGAAGGAGGAAGGGGGAACATTCTGGGTTTGTCTTCCCAAGTAATTGATGGAGCCCTGCCTTCCTGGAGCACCTGCCTGCCATGCGAGGCAGTGGATGAATTCCTTGTTTTGCTTTGCTTGCATACATGACTTTTGCTTTAGTTATTAAACTGTCTTTATCTCAACCCCTGAGTTGTTTCACCATCACCCTTCCAATCCTCTCCCCATCCCACCAGGGGACAGAGACTGACCAGTGGGGCTGGGTGGTCAGCTGGGGTTAAACCACACTGTGGTATTCACATTTTCTGGAAAAATCCCTTTGCCTAGGATTTTTCTCCTGGGAAGATGAGAAGTCTCAAAAAAAGGAGGAAAACAATAATTATCTGATTTGCTTCTCCTGTGTTGTGCTCATGTGGAATGTGTTTGGAGATTGTTTACCCACAGGTGATTGTTTCATTGGTTTCTGGTGTGAGTTGTTTTCACTCTTTGGCCAATCAGTGCCAGGCTGTGTTGGGACTCTGGAGAGTCACGAGTTTCATTATTATCTTTTTAGCATTGAGTAAGTTTCCTTTCTGTGTTCTTTAGTTTACTGTTCTTTAATATAATATAGTACCATAAAATAATAAATTAGCCTTCTGAGAACATGGAGTCAAATTCATCATTCCTTCCTTCATCAGGGCATCCCGCAAGTACAGTACCACCAGGGCTGGGTTTCTCAGGAGCCAGGTTAAATGAGACTGTGATTGCTCCTGGATGAATTCTGCTGCTGTAGGAATCCCAACAAATAAATATAAACAGCACCTCTGGGCAGTTCTCACCTCCACACACACAGTATTTCCCACAGAACATAGAAAAAGGGGTTCAAGTACTTTGAGGTGATGCTTGCTCCTGAAATGGATTTTGAGAATATCATTTTTATGCTATTGGTAAATACATGATTGTCTTTTAAAAAGCAGCTCTTCAAAAATGGTTCAGATATGTTTCACTGAGACTTCTTTTTGCCCCTGTGGAAAAATGCAATGTGTATTGTAACAATTATTACACCTTGATTCTGTGCATCAACTCTGTTTCTAAATGTCTGAACTGACAGCATGTCTGGTCACATGAGTCCACTTGACAAATTTGGCTAACGGTAATGCTTTAGGACAAAATTATGAAAAAAATGACAAATTAGCAATGGCACCTAATCAATAAATGACACAATATGGAATCCATGAAGCTGATAATGCAACCTCACAATTCTCTTATTTCATAAAATAAATTACCAGAGCTAAACTTGTGCTGGATGATGTCTCATTTCCAGTTAGATTTCCCCCAACCAATAACAAATTTATCTGTAATTATATAGATTATAGTCCCAAAATGATCAGCAACGCACAAATTTAAGAACCTGGCTACTTTTAACCCTAAACCAGCCATGAAGAAATGGTTTCCTCAGTGCTGCTGCCTTGAGACACCCTTTGACAAAATGCAGTGTGCTTCAGAAAAGTTCCCAGCTGGAATATCACTGCTGCACTGAGTAAAAACCAGGAAACAGGGTGACAAATCAGTTTGCCTTTGCTAGAGGAACTTCATCACTTCCCCACTTCATCTAGAAAAATACCAGCACAGCACTGTCACTCTTGGAAGAACTCTCAAAATATTTCAAGATTTAACTATTTTCCAGATAATTTTTTGTCGTTGCAGCCCAATCGTTATTTTACTTTAACATAACACAGTAATACTGTAGGGTCTGAAATTACTTACCTTTATTCTTACAAGTAGCCTAGGTGACTTATCTAACTCCTGCAGGCTGGCATTTCCCATGATGTGGATTGCACAAAAAAAAAAAGAAAAACCAATTCTTAAAAACATCCTGGAGAAAATCTGTTTTGTGATTTTGAAATTATCGCAGAGCAAGCTGAGTTCATCAAAGCAGAGAAATTCCATTCAGGCATCCCCTTTCTGCAATTCTCTGGTGACTCAGAGCAAATCTAGATGCAAGGAGCTCAAACCAGCCCTGTCCATCACACACTGGGGGAAAGGGGCTTTGTCCATTTTCTTGTCTGGAGAGGTGCTGAACCAACTGCAGCAGGGTGGCAGCAACTGGAGGGCTCCAAAAGAAATCCCTCAAATAGTTTTAAAAAGCAGAGGTTTTTTGCATAGTTTGCCAAAATCAAGCAGCCCAGTGGAAATGTCTAGCTCAGCAGATCAGAGGCACGGATAAAGCAGATTTTAAAGGTACAAAGGCTGGACTGGGCTCTGAGAAACCTGGTCTGGTGGAGGTGTCTCTGCTTAGTGCTGGTTTTATTTTCTCTTCCAGCCCAGCCATTCTCTGACTCCCTGAAAACGGAATGAAGAGCTCATGTAACTCACACCATTCAATATTTCCACGAAATTAGGGGAACTTGTCCCTGATTTGTTCCCTCACAGGCCGTTCTCCTCCTTTGGAGATTGCAGACATCACCTCCAACCTTTGGAAGAAGAAAGAAGGAACCAAGTTTTCAGCTCTCCCAGCAATTCAGAGCTGCCCATCACTGTATTTCCTTGTGGGAATCAGCCCATCCTTTTGCATGGAAGTTCACCCAGATGGATGAAAACCTGTGACATGAGCAGAGTCCTACATTGCCAACAGACAAATTAGTGCTGGTTTTGGTGAAGAATTAAAAACGCTGCTGTTCTGAATACAGCAGCAATGAATACAAATCTGTTTTTCAATGTATTTAAAGGGGGAGAGGAAGCCTTAAATTTGAGGAAAATAGCACAGGGTACTATGGAAAAAAGACGCTACAAAAACCAGAATTTCATAGAATAGAAAAATATTCTATAAACATATAATTTAATTCTTCAAAAGCTATTTAAATCCTAAGAGACTTTGAAGACAGAAGTCTGCTAAAAACTATTTATTTAATATCCTGAAAAAGTAAAAAAATTTTGTTAACTCACGTAGCCAAGACAGACCTGTTTGCAGCAAGGACTGTGCTTAGCCCCAGTACTGAAAATTTTTATGCATATTCCTGTCTCTACTGTACTCATATCCCACAGAAAAAAAAGCACGTAAAATAAACAGGTGAATGAAAAGTACTCCATTTGTCTGGAAAAGCTGGCCAACACACACATTGATATAGTATTGTTTAAATCCCTTTTTTCTCTTACAAGTGCCCGTGAAGCAGAGAATCACAAGTTCCCCGGCCACACCTACAGGCAGCATTTCACTGCTTTAAATCTCTGCTACACCAAAATACTTCACGCCACATTCCTTGCTCACAACCACTCTCCTCTTACACTGGCAACTTGCAAGAGTCAATCCAGATGAAAAAAAAAAAAAAAATAAAATTAAAAAAAAAAAAAAAAAAAAAAGGTGTTCTGGAAGAAAAATCTTGGCCAGCAGCATCAGATTCTTAATCCAGGTGGCCAAAAGAGTTTCAGCCCTGGTGTATAACAGAAGACAGCACCAGATTATCAGGAAACTGCACACCAAGGTCTCTGGGCACTGCCATGGCATGAGCATTAAGCCTATAAAATAGCATATATAATTAACAAAATGCCAGCCAAGCATTTGGCAGGAAGATCTCATTCCTTCATGCTTGGGCTCATGCTGCCCAACGTGTGCAATGATCTCCAAGTTAAGTAGCTGTGTTTCAGGTCAATTTACACACATCTCTGCACAGGACCTGAAAAATAATAATTAAAAAATCAAACTTCTTTCCATTTACTACCACCTGAAAGGAAAAAAAAAAAAATATTAAATTACTGCATTGCAAAAATGCCAATTCAGTATGTGCCAATCCAAATGCAAAGGAAAATCTTTGTCCTTGGCAGAGATAGGTAAAAACTGTGCCCAAAGTCACCATGAGAAATAAGGTGTTACAAATACCTCAGTGCTAAACACTCTGCAGAATATTTCAGTTTTGCCCATATGCTATCCTTCCAGCAATCCAAAATGTTACTCTCCAGTTACATGTTTGTGTATGACTGGGAGGAAGGAGATTTTATATGTGATTCCAGATCCTTTGAAGATGGAAACTCAAAGCAGTTCTTTCCCAATCTCTGGAGCGAGTATCTCCAGCCCAGCATCCAGAACAATGGGAGGCGCAGAACATACCCCTGATCTGTATTCATTGCAGTGAAACGTGTCTCTGTCACCTCCTGTCGCCTTAATGAAGGGTTAATTTAAACATCTAATTGGGAGCGAACAGTACTGGTGATGCGGAGTGGTCTGACTGGGAGTCAGCCTGCACGGACACAAAATAGCTGCTAAAAGTGATGGGCTGAGCCCTCACCTCCTGATCGTGCCCGGTGATTTAGAGCTCTGCTAAGATAAGGTCACCTACACCCTGTTTTCCACCCATAAACACTTAATTTAAAAGGCCAGCCTTGTCACAGAACGCCAAAGATAAGAAATTAAGGCAAAAACTGAGGAAGGAAGCCAAACGTTATTTGAATCAGATATAACTGATCCTCTAGGAATGGATTCGTTTACTTGTGAGAAGTCCTAAATATAGTGCTGGAAATCAGGCAGGACAACTACACTGATCAAAAAGTTGATCCCGCATTTCAACGGGTTAAAATTTTCAGTTGATCTTTAAAAAAAGATTCTTTTCCACCTTTGGTATTATTTGCACACACTGAATCCTTTGCTCACCTCTCTAGTGCCTGCTACAATTGGAGGTACAGCCTTTGTTTCTAGACAATCCCATCGCCCTTTTCCACATCGCTTTAAGAAATTTTGCTCCTTATTTTTTACTGTTTGCATCAATCTTACAGTTTGACCAGTTTTGGCAATCAGGTCATTTTTGAGAGGTTTTGTTTTGTTTTTCTCGTTTTTCTGTGCGAAATTTCATTTTTAAACTGGCACAGCAGGAGGCATCACTATGTTGAGACAATGTCCCCACTCCCAGGAAGCGAGCAGCACTTTGCAGAAGTCTAGGCTGCCATGAGAGGTTTTCTGATGCAGTTCAGGGCGAAAATAACCCTGATCAGCACTGATAGGACCCTCAGCATCTCGTTTTTCTGTACACCCAGTCATATGTTTACCCATCCTGGGTAGAGCGTGAATATGAAGGCCTTTTTTCCAGAGGGGAAAGTTGTTGGAGGGTTGCCTGGGTGCCGTCTGCTTATCAGCAGGGCAGATGAAAGCCATCAGCCCGTGCTCCACCCCGGGCTGGAAGGAGCGGAGGAATGCGGTCCCCTCCCAGCCGCCGCGCCGGGATGGGCTGCGGCTCCTTCCAGGGCTCCGCAGCTCGGGGTACCAGCACCCCCCGCTGCTGATGGCCCGATAGCATCGCCGCCAAGCACTGCCCGAGATGGCTCCAGGGCTCACTGATGGGCTGCTCACACCTGCGGGGCACAGGTTTGGCACCTCGCCCGGGCTGCTGCAGTGGGACCAGCACCGCGGAGGGTCTGCTTTTACCCCGTGGGCTCGGCTCCCGCTGGCATTGTTCAGTCTGGGTGGCTCCTAAATCTGCAGTTAATACGGAATCATCCTCACAACCTGAGTTTTCCCAGCCACGTTTCTGCGTGGTAGAAATTAATTATTCTTCTTGCTCATTAATAGTCCCTGGAACTCTCCAGTGCGACCCTCGGGGGTGGGAAATGGGTACCCCAGCCATGAGCTGAGCCCTCGAGCTTCACTTTTCTGACAAGTTAAATCACCCCTTTTCCCCCGGCAATGTCCCTGGGGCAGCACGGACATCCTCCCGAGCTGCTGGGATTGTTCAGTCTAAACAAGGGTGCCTTCTAAATGTCCAATTAATAAGGAATCATTCTCAAAACCTGAATTTTCCTAGTCACGGTGCGTGGCAGAAATTAGTTATTCTGCTTGCTCATGAATGGCCCCTGGAACTCTCCAGTGCGACCCTCGGGGGTGGGAAATGGGTGCCCCAGCCATGAGCTGAGCCCTTGAGCCTCCTTTTTCTGGCAGGTGAAATCCTTTTCCCTCGGCAATGCCCCTCGGGCACATCCCGAGCTGCCCGGGCAGGGTGTGTGTGTGTGGGAGCGGTGCCCTGCAGCCATGGATCCCCCGGGAATCCCTTCCCTAAACAGCCATCAGCGAGCCCTGGCCCCATTCATCCGCATCCTGCCCCAAATCCCTCCGAGCGGGCACATTCAGGTCTAAGCCTGATTTGCACTTGTGCATATCAGGGTGAGACTTTAGCACCTTCCTGCACGGCCATCACCGGCACTGGAGCCTGAAAAATCCTCGGCTCCGCTGCCCCGGGGCTGCCCCGCTGACCGGCTGGGGACAAGGCAGCGGCCCTGCTGCTCATCGCTGTCCGCGGGAATTTCCTCCTTAAAACTGGAATCACCAAACGAACTGTCTCCTTGAAAAGCACTCCACAAGACCTGGAGCTTAAGAGCACAAAGGTTGTGTGTGGATATTCTCAGTTCAGTCGAAGAGAGAACAGAGAAAATTTCTCCCAGGATGAGCCTGGGAAACTTAGACGAAAGAATTCAAACCATTATTATCTCTCTTTCTGCAACCATTGTTTATATTTATGGTTCTTCACAACCTGCTAATAGTGTGAGATGTTTCTCCTTTGAGACCAGTCACCTATCACATTAGCGAGTCACATTATAAAAGACCCGCTGCTTTCATTAAATCAACCTTCATTAGATCAGAGCCTTCTGATCCACCTGAAGACCGGAGTCTTTCTTTCCGTCCCTGTCTCAACAGTGTCACTTGTGTACTGTGGCACTAAAGATGACAATTTTGTGTTCTTGGAACAGGAATTAAATCAGACCTGCATCCAACTCTTGTTATCAACACAAAACACAAATATTCACATGCTCTACTGCCTTGAGTTCTAAATACTGACATTCTGTGCTGTTCATTTAGGGTCTGGAAAAGGTGCTGTGGATCCCCGATGCATAATTCCCACTGGATTCAGGCGGGGAAGCTCCGGAGATGCTTCCTCCAAGTGCTATGTAAATATCCCGGGCTGGGAGCAATAAAGCAGCTCTAATGATGGGTTATGCTAATGAGCCAAGCTGTGAATTGCAGCAGTTCTGCTGCAGTTCAGCTTTAGGCAGCAGGTAATCTCGGGCAGAGGGGCAGGAAAAGCAGCTGGACTGTTCAGCGTGTGGCCAAGCTGCCCGGGAGTGTGGCAGTCATATTTTCTGGGAAAACCCCCTTGCCCAGGATTTCTCTCCTGGGAAGCTGAGAAGCCTCAGAGAAAAGGAAAACAATATTATCTCATCTGCTTCTCCTGTGTTTTGCTCCTTTGGAATGTGTTTGGAGATTGTTTACCAACAGGTGATTGTTTCATTGCTGAGAATTATTTTGACTTATTGGCCAACTGGGGTCAAGCTGGGTAGGACTCTGAAGAGAGAGTCATGAGATTTTCCTTAGTATCTGTTAGCCTTCTGTCTGCATCCTTTCTGTATTCTTTAGTAGTCTTTTGTATAGTTTATTATAGTATTTTTTAATATAATATAAATCATAAAATAATAAATTAGCCTTCAAAGAACATGGAGTCAGATTCATCATTCCTTCATTCATCTGGGAACACCTCAAATACAAGACAGGATGGGTTCCCAAAGCACTCATGCCCCAAACTGCTCTGGGTGAGCTGCCAGTGAGGGTTATGAGTTGGATCTGTTACTTGGCATCACAAAGAATCAGCACATGTAGTCAGTATTTATAAATTAATTGCAATTATTCCTCACTTAAACTGTCACAGCATAATAACACCTTCATAATTTTCATTAAAAGATCTAAATTTCACTTTCTGCAGAAATGTCATTGTTAAGAGGACATGAAAATTAGGAAAAAATACAAGCCCAACTTTAAAACGATTTTTCAAAGCCAAGCAGGGTTAATTTATTGTACAATATAATAAACAATGCTGCTCCGGTTCATCCTTGTGGATCAGGGCAGAGATTTTTTAAGACGAATTTTTGAATGACATAAACCAGCTCTGGATGCCTCAATCAGTTGCTCAGCTCTCGAGGAAAAACAAAACAAACAACAACTAAAAACAACAACGACAAAAAAACTTATAGAAAGTGGAAGCAATTGAATTATTATTGAATGACATAAACCAGCTCTGGATGCCTCAATCAGTTGCTCAGCTCTCGAGGAAAAACAAAACAAACAACAACTAAAAACAACAATGACAACAAAAAACTTACAGAAAGAGGAAGCAATTGAGTTATTATCTTCTAGGGGGGAACAAAAACAAGAACAAAAAAAAAAAAAAAAAAAAAAAAAAAGAACCCACACTAAAAAAAGCCAAACAAAAGAAATAAAATGAAAAAAAACCACGCCCAAAATGATAGTCTGTCACAGAAGATTAATAAAATGAAATTTATTATTAATAAAATGAAATTTATCAGAAGTCACCTTCTGTGCATGAAGCCACCCTCTCTGTGTGCAGGGCTCTGAATTTCTCTCTGCATAATCTGCAATTCCATGCAAAGTCACCCATTTCTAACCATGGGGGATCCCTGGTCGCTGCCCAGGAGTGCTGGAGGACCGCAAGGACCCTGGGCACCAGGGGGGACAGGGATGGTGGCTGGGCTGCCCGGGCTTTGGGGTCACTCCTGGCTCTTTGGGGTCATTCCCGGCACTTTGGGGTCATTCATTCCCAGCACTTTGGGGTCATTCCCGGCACTTTAGGTCACTCCCGGCTGGAATGCGGTGGGCAGGCAGGCTGCTCAGATGTGCTGCAGGTGCAGGGTGCCAGCCCCTGCCCGGCACTGCTGGGGCACCCTGGCATCCCGAGCTCCATGCAGTGACAATCTCAGCCTTGTGTCTTTGCTGGAGTTGCCATTTTACCTCAAAAACGCAGAAAATTCACCCAAAGGGGTGAGATACAACTGTATTTCGTGAGTTCTGCTCTGAGCCAACCTCACACTGCAGCTGAGCTTTCCTATGCCATGAACCAGGATCTCCAGAGCTATTAGAGGATTCAGAAATTGTTTGAAAAGAAAAATAAAAAAGCTGTGGTCTCAATTTTCTCCCACAGCAAAAAGCAAAGCTCTTTCTTGCCACTCGTCATTCCCCACCACATAGCTCTCATTGATCACTGGGACATTGGCAAGGCTTTTTTATCTGAATATCTGACAAAAACACTTTTTACCCCCTCCAAATATCAGGCAACAACTGCTATAGCATGAACTTTACTGCTCTGGGGAAAAAAAATATAATCTGTTTAAGGAAAAAACCCTCACTTCAGCAAGAAAACCCTCACTTCAACAAGATATTTTTTCAATTTAAAATTTTAATAACAGCATATTTTAAGGCACCCCTTCCCCCTTGTTTCCTGAATCAACCTACAGCTGTAATTCTCACATGTAAGAGGTGCTTTTGGCGGCTTTGCAGAGTTATACCGGGTGACACTGCAGCTCTAATCCTGCCACACCGGCGGCCCTTGGAAGTGAAACCTACAGTAAATTTTGATTTCAGCCACACCTTTGTAGAACTAGTTTTTCCATGCCAAAATATATAACAGAGATCAAAATCTTCACCATTAGTGCCAGAAGCAACAAGTGATAACCTCTGGGTGGCTCCCAGCTGTCACCCACGTACAGCTGTCCTAGTAAACATCGTGCATGTGAAAATATGCAGAAATTTTTGAGGGAACACTGGTAGAATTTAATTCCCATTATCTTTCCTTGTCTTCAGTATATTTTACTACACTTAAAACTCATAAATTGCCTTTTCTGTTTAATGAAAAGTGTGAAAAGCTTCGTAGAGGTTTTATTTTTAGTGAAATTAAGCCGAATGTCGCATTTCAGTTCCACCACACGGGCTTAGGAGAAATCTAAACAACACAAAAACTGAATTCCCCACCAATGTCCATCAGCTGACCTTCCCTGGCAACCTTTTCCAGGCAAATCCCCTCTCCCGAGCAGCTCGGAGCAGCGGACAGGATGGGGAGATAAGCACCCAATCCTGCATTCCTCCCACACCCACAGCTCCCAGCCAGAGGGCGGATCAGGAGGAGGCAGCTGGAGTAATGGCTGAAACACCCCAAATTGTGCTGCTGACTGATTCAATCAGTTTTTTAAAAAGTTTAAGACTTTTTCAGGATGGAGGGTGAGAAGGTGCTTGGCTGTTTGTCTCTCTGCCCTCCTTTCTGTTGCAGAAATACCCGATCGACTCCAAAGCAGGCACAGAGAACAAATCCACTGCCCTGCACTCACAAAGATCCAGTTCAGTGTATTTTAAAGTCACTTTGCTGACTCTCAGCTTCAACAGCGAAGCCAACAAGCAGGCAGCCATTAATATGATATTTTATCTCGCTGTGCATGCACGGAAAATGGGTTTGAAACTGTGAGCTGTTCACTCAGAGTACACAACAGAAAGGCTCAGAATTTAACCAGGAGGGTTTTGGTAGGATGATGTAGGGAAGGGTCACAGAATGAAAAGGCTGAATAAATCCCATGGCCAATTACATGGTCACTGAATCATGAAAAGGCCAGGCTCCTGGAATTTTGCAGCTGCTAGTAGATTCAACGGATGCATCAAACCAGCAGCAAACTCAGCTACAAGTTACCCCACCACAGGATGGATTTGCAACAAAATGAACTTAGAGCAAACCCCCTGCAAATTTTTTGATGCAAATCATGCAGGAATTTTTGAGGGAACACTGATAGAGTTTAATTCCCATTATCTTTCCTTGTCTTCAGTATACTTTACTACAAAACATATCAACTGTCTTTTCTGTTTAATGAAAAGTATAAAAAAACTTCGTAGAGGTTTTATTTTTTAGTGAAATTAAGCCAAATATCAAGGTGTGGTTATTTACTGGGGGCAGGAAAAGCATCTTTAAATTAAGTTTGTCTCTCCCTGGATTAGCTGTGACAGCCTGCACTGGGAAAAATGGAAAAAGAGTACATGACTGTTCACTGTCCCTCTGCCAGAGTGACAAAGCCAGATGAGACAGGAGGATTGCCAGCCCACTAGCAGAGGTAGCCCAGAGTATGTGAAACCACGGTTTCTTCAAGCCAGGATGCAGTGAGCCAGGAGCTGGCACAGAAACTCTTCCCTTTCTAAGGCCAGGAACCCTTAGCAGAGGTGTAAGGGGAAAATTGGGAGGAATTCCCTCCAGGGCTGCTGGAGCTCCACCATCAGCACAAGGAAATGCTGCAGACAGGGCCCATTTGGAAAATTCCATTCCAAAGAGTGGGCAGAGCATCCCTGTGAGGTGAGGGATCACCCCTGGCTCTGCCCCTGCACCTCTTTCCTTATCTCACTGGGTTGCACGGATTCCTTTGCAAAGTGTTTGGAGATGTCACAGGGGAAAACAAGCCACCCAAAATTAAGAATCATCATCAAACTACAAGTTCTCTCCTAGTGTGCACTCCCAGGCTTCCAAGACAATGAGGAACACACTCAGATCAGGGATGTTTCAGTCAGAGAAAATAAATTATTGTACAAATGAACGTGACAAACAGCCAGGAAACACTGAGCTCCCCTTCTTCCAACACAGGATTCACCTCTACAGCTCACAGATGTTTTATCCAGTCCTGCTTAAACTCCTGACAACTCCTGGAGAGAGCATTGCACATCTGCCTTTTATTTCACTGGCATTAAATCCTCCCATTTTTCCTGGTTGTGTCACAGGCCACCAGCAGCAGGACGAGTTTTTCTTTTTGCATCCTTCAGGTATTATGCAGACTTCTGACTCCCTTCAGTGGTCATCCCACAGTCCTTCATACACACACCTTTGTACCCACCTCTTAAATGTTTCTTGAGAATGTCTTTTAGACCTCTTAAGTGATTTTTTTTTTAACTGAGGTCTCAATTTTCTCCGCCTGCTCCATGTGGGTGACAAGCTGGTCCAGACACACACCTGGGAAATCTGCATCAACATCCTGCTCACCTTCCCTTTCCCTGATTAATTTTCCTTCATTAAAAAGCTCAGGCCCCTCCTGTACATCTGCACAATGCCTCTGCCACAGCCAGGGCAACTGGGAGAGCCTTTGAGAGCAAATGACAAATGATTCCTGGATTGTGAAATCTGCCACTTTCTCTCCCTGCCAGCAAGGACAGAAACCCACAGCTCCCAGTGATCTCAGATGTTCCTGGGCATTTCTAGATGGTCTCAATTTTCATGATAAAACACTTTTCCTGCCTGCTGGCTCTAAAGTGACCCCAGCTAGTCCTGCCACACTCAGTCCCCAGAAGCCTCAGCACCAGGGAGCTTCTTCTTCTCTTTCCCTCGTACCTCAGGAGCCTCTAAATGTTGAGGGTACTCAAGAGCACTGAAACAGAAACGCTGTCAAACATTTAGCAGCTGATCCTACAAATACTGCAGCCTGAAGATGACTTCACTGGGCCCAGGGAAGGAGAGCTTGCTCAGACAGGTGTCTCAGGTGAAAATGTTGTTATTTTAGGATTAGAGAAATTTTATCTGAAAGCTATTACTAAATTCCCTCTCCAGACTCAGTTTAACAGTGAATATGAACAATGCTATTAAATGGCAGCACCAGTTGTGGGATAACATGCGGACCTGATACATTTTTTTCTCTATTACTTGATCCAACAATTATTAAACTAGTTTTTATGGCCTATATTCAGGAGAAGTTATTGCAGGGGTACAAGGGAATGTAGGAGGAATTCATTGACTGCACCTGGATATTTTTAAATACTTCTGTACTTTAAGGTCAGAGGGCACCATTATGATCTTTTACCCTAAACCAAGGCACAGCCAAGATTATTAAATTTTACCCAGCAGTTCCTGGGGAAGAGAGAATTATTCTCTCCTACTGCATAAGTGAACTCTACCGAGCCCAACAGCTTTGTTATTCATACTCCAAGGCAAGCAGCACCTACCACAATTTGAGTGATGAGATAAATAATAATGCAGCCAACCAGAATGGGAGACAAACTAGAAAAATCCTCATCGAAATTCAGCAGATCTGGGCTAGCTCCCTCTCAAAGCTCCCCCATCCATCCTCCCCTTCACACAGAGATTTTAGGGACAAATGCCAGTAGATCTCTATTGTCCCTGCTCATTCATTAGCTACAACTGCTTTTTCTCTTGTGCTCACACACTTCAAGGTAAGGATAAGATTCTGGCCACATTGTGCATGTTGAAAAAAGCAACAATAAGTCCCAGAAAATGGAGATTATTTTCAATACAAAATAACATTGCATTGTTTCCTTCACAGTTTTAAGTAATCCTCAGAAGTGAAACATATATGTTTCAAGGTGATAAACTCCTTTCATCCCATTACGTTTGGAATTTCCCATTCCATCACCATTAGTTGTATCATCCTCCTTTTTTACAACTTGGTCCTTCATTAAACGCACTCAGAAAAACCCGTCTTGGTGCTATTTGTCACAATGCAATTTTCTACACCTGTGATTCCCATGCCTGCAGCGAGCCAATATTTGTGATTAAAACACAAAAGCCTGATTTGAAGCTGCTGGCCTGTCCCTAGTCCCCCTTTCCACATGCACCAGTGCAGCTCATGGGCTGGCTTCAAAGGGGAGCAGAGGGTCTCAGTTTAGCTGGAACAAAGCATCTCACAGAGCCACAGCTTTCACTCACCTCCCATGCTGGGGGTTACTATTTGCTTTCCCACACTTCCCTTTGGGCTGGAATTAAGGCAGGCACAAACTGGGGTTAAACCTGCTTAGATAGATGAATGTGAGCATCAAAATCACACCTAAAACTTCAGAAGCTGAGGAAAACCAGTCTTGTTCCCTGAAAAGACCCAAGCCTAAAAGTGCTCGAGGGTTATCTTTATAACAAATGTTGCGATGCAGTTTATCCAAGTCACCTGCCCCCATTTGCAAGTGGTTTTTTGGTTTGTTTTTTTTTTTTGTTTCTCTCATTGAGTGGGCAAGGTAAACCCAAATCCTTTCCCTCACACCTGAGCTGCTCAGGCCTCTGCTTAGAACCCTGAATTTTTTAATGACTTTTTTATCTCCCTGACAATAAAGGTCTGTTCTGCTTGCTTTTTGTCTCCCCAGTCCTTGTGTGGGCAAGCCAGCCTCAAAACCTATGGCTGACAGTGGTTTTATTAGGAGGGAATTCTGTGGATTGACAACAAGCTCAGGCATCACATTTTGGAAACCACCAAGGGGGTGACCCTGTGGGCTGCTTCTCATTCAAGGACCACATTCAGCCACTTTCTTGTCACAGATCAAACAGAGAATTTGGTGCTGTGACCACACAGCACTTTAGAGACAGTTAATTTGTGCTTATTTCAGCATCAGTGTCCTTCCTCTACTCCCATCCCGGTACAGAATCTCTGGCTTCACTTAACGATGTGTGCCCGTAAATGGATACAAACAAAAGCACATCTGACTACATTGCACTGAAGATGAAGCAGATCAAGCACTAAAAGTCTGCCAGTGCCTTTGTAATCTCAGTCCTGGAGAGTATCTCTCTTAATTCCTCCTTCCTTTCATTGCAGTCCTACCTGAGCAAGGTACAGCACCCAGCTCTGGCAATATCCTCATACCTTGGCAGCAACAACAAAATTCTGGCAGGAAGATGTGAGAAACTCTAATTTGATGGAAGCTAGAGGTAAATAGTTCTGCTTGGAAAGAAGGGGTGAAACCTCGGTGTGAGAAGAAATTAGTTTTATTGAGGTTGTGTGCATCAAAACATAGCCTGGGCTCTTTCCCCAGGTTGGCACTGTGGCAGTCCAGTGAAAATTATTTCACCCAAAAAAAGATAGGATTGAAAGGTCAGTCCTCCCTGGGTGTGGAGGTCGTGTCACAGCCAGCTTCTGAACCTTGGCAGGATGCAGCCAGCAGAACCCCAGCCCAGGCACAGGACTGCAAAACCTCGTCAAATACTTGTTCAGTTCGATTTAGGCTGGCCTAAATTCTAGCCCTCTCTTGAATAATTGAAAAGGAAACGATTGTGGGAAAAGTTTCATGTGACAGGAAGTCCAAAGGATGTGCCAGATTTTGGCAGCTCAGTAATTCTCTGTGCAGCTCACAAGCCTTGTCCTGTCATGAACTGGCCTGTCAGTCACTGAAAACAAAATAACTCCAGGGCACAGATGGACAGCCCTGTGCTAGAGGCCAAAAGAGCCCTGTTTCCTACTCCAGAACCTCCAGATCCGCCCATGCCACCACAGCTGAAACTCTTCAATAATCTTTTTGTCTTACTGCTGTCTAAACAAAAGAACACCAAAAGATTCCTTATTGCTTTTAACAACTAATCCAAAGTTATTCCCTCCAGCTTACACAAGACTTCCAAATCAAAGCATTTGTTCTTGGCCAGAATTGATACAAGTAAGGTCTGAAATGTAGAGAGAAGAGCAGAAGAGTTATTGCAGAAGGAAGCACAGTATTTCAAGGAGTCGATCTCCTTACTTTGGTACAGTTTAAACAAAGTTTATTACAATATTCCATGCTCTGCACGACATCATCCAAGTCAGGGAAACTTCAGTGGTTCTTAGGACAGGGAACACAGGCAGGGCTAATCCTTCCTGCAGCCACTCACACAGCCCTGCTGAATGCCTGGAAAACTGCACAGAATTACCTTGGTTCAAATGTTTGCCAGTCTGTATATTCAGCTCCTTTACTTCCTTTAACTGTAGGGCCATGACACTTAATTCAGTTACTATCCCAGCTCTGGTATGCTCATAAAAAATTCACACCTGTTTCACAAATGTTCACCTGTTTAATAGACTCAGGTTTAAAGGAAAGGAAGTTTTTGCTTAATTATGAAAGTATAACTTGCTTTTTTAAAAGGAATTCCTACTATGACACTTGCTGTTTACAGGCTGTAAAAGAAAAACTGCCCAGTGAATCAAAAGGGGGCTGGGGGAGAGAGAGAGAAAAATAAAAGAGAGAAAAAAGAATTACTTGGATTAAAATATCTTTCCTTAACCTTGTGGAGGAGAAGCTTCTCTGCCTTGGCAGTACAATGAAAATGAAATCAATGCCAAGTGTCTTATCCTGAACTCTGAATGGGCAAAGTTCCCATTGACTTTCAAGATCTCTTGCCCTGCAAATGGAACGGGAGCAGTCGTTACCTGCACCTCAGGCACGTCCAGCACCATGCTCTGTCTCTCCCCTTTGTGTCTCTCCCCTTTGAGTGGATGTATAGAATTTTTGAAATCAGCACAGCAAGCTGTGAATGATGCATGAAATGAATAAGCCGAGTCTTGTACAAAGGGGAAATCCTGAAGGCTCGGTGCAATCACTGCTCTACTATTTCCTATGGCCTGCATAGAAAAGATGCATAATATTCTCCACAGAGACAAAGGAAAGAGCTCACCGAGGCCAGAATCTCAATCAGAAGCTGCAGAAGAGACAAATGACAGTAGCTCACAAGTTTTGAACGTTGCTTAATTTCCCTCTTATTGCTAAGCTGTTCCCCAGGGATGCCGGGCTCCCTGAGCCTGGCTGCACGTGGAATATCCACCCGGGATGGGGCATTTCTTTGCAGGCAGCCTGGCTTATGCAGGAGTTTGTGTTTCACACCTCACCCCATCAGCCCAGGGGAGTTTGCACCAATCCCCCAGCATGGGATGGCCAAAGCATGGAAAAAAGTGCAGATTTTTCCACAAGATCCACAGGATGTGTTAAAACCCCATAACTTCTCCCTCACGTGGACTTGAATTGGAGACTTCTCTGACATCAGCACAAATATTTTCAAACCAGGCCAAACCATACTCTGATTGGTCTTAATGTGATGTATTCATGAATAAATATAAATATATTATAGTTGAACGTAGGAACAACAATAAAGATGAGCACCCTGAGCAAAACACTGTGGTACACAATTTTTTTTTTGTTTTCATCATGGAGAAGGTATAAATACATCTTTTTATGGATGTGCTGTGACCTCTCCCAGTTCTCTTGCTCTCTTATGTTTGCTCATATGCTTTGCAATCTCCCCTGCTGCACTAAGGAGGTACGGATATTTTAGAAACTGGAAAATTGAGGTTTAATATGGATACTGAGCTTCTGAGGATGCCTTTGGAAGAAGCAGACCTAAAATCCTGTTTGCTTGACTAGCAATACAAAGAATTTGGCTGTGAACGGTATTTGCAGAAAAAGAATAATTAATTCCTCATCCTGAGGACATTCTGTTGGAAAAAAGTCACTGTGTTTCACTGATTGCTTCATTCGGTGGCATCAATTAAAAGTTGTCATAGGGAAGTATGTGGATAACTATTCTGGAAATCTGCATTCACCACTAAATTACCCCATGCAAACACACCTACAACAATGGCTATCCACACCTTCCTTGAGAAATCATAAAAGAAATTGATTCTTTTTTTTTCTCTTTGTTAGTGTTTTGTCAGAATTTAGTGATGGAATTTATCATAGAAATAATCTGAATCTAGAGCATGTGAGTAAAGAGGATATGGCTATAGGAAATCTGGGATCAAGGTCTGTGTAAGTGGAAAAGAAGCCATATCAAGAATCTCACTTCTGCAGGCACTGAGAATAGGAGCAACATTCCAGCCCTGAACATCACCCAGCTTCAGATTTCAGGTGTAGAAATCATCCTTTCCCTTAACACTGGAGGAGAGTTAGACAAGTTCCTATCTTCCTAATAATGTTCCTGAAAAGTATCTTTCTTAGTCCCACGTTTGATATGGGACAGCTAAAAAGATAATTTATGAATGTTTTCACAAAGTGTCTATGCTAATGATTTTCCTGAATTTAGTCTTCATCTCTTCTTGTAGCAAAGAAATAGTAGAAATAAAAAAGCATGCAGTTTAAGGTATATCCTTAAAATATTCTTAAAATACTCACAGTCAGTTTCCTCTGCTAATTATTATACTTTACTCACTGTTTCAAAAATGTAACTTGAAGTATTTTAACTTACCAACTTTTGTTGCAATAAATTAGCTCTGAAGCTCTTTGGCATAGGAAGGAACCATGAAAATGTAACCCAATACACGGGGTTTTGACAAACCAACAGCACCAAGTGTTATCTTCCCCTCAAAAATACGATAAAACAAAAGTCTAAATATTGTCATTACACTTTAATGCCAGCGTTAACCTCTTCAGAGGCAGTGCTCTGTCACTCTAAAGATAAAGGGTGCACTTACACTTATCTTGGATGTTGTAGAATAAGGCTGGAGTTGTTTTAACTGTGCAAAGAGCTGCTGATGATGGTGCACATGCAACAACCCAGCACCTAAAGTTTGGAACTTTACCTGTGAAAGTTAATGGTTCCGTTCTGAGCTCTCCCACACCAGCAGAGGAAGGAAATCCTGCCTGGGCAGTGCTGAAAAGGCATTTGGATTTAATGCTTGCATGCATGCAGGAGGGATGTCAAGGGCCAGATACCCTGCAAATTTAAAAATGGTGTTCAGCACAAGTAAAACAAACCACCAGATCTAAAGAGAATATATTTCTGCATTTGTTCAGGAGGAAAATCTCCTGGGCCCAAGCAAAGGATGTAACTGCTCTTTGGGGGAAAAAAAAGCTGTCTTTCAGGCAATATCTCCCTCTATGCTGTTGACTCTCTATTAAAAACGCTCCTGCTGAAGGAAGAAGAGGCTGTATCCGTATTAATGCACAAGGCTGGGTTCCATGGGCCTCTCCCAGCCACTGTGTGCAGCTGTTCAGAACCTCCCCACAACTCTGACCACGGCTTCTGAACTTTGGGATAAAGATTAGCCTCAGGAAGCTGAGAACTGCATTGGGAATTTTACCTGGACATCTCAAAACCAGTAAATCAGGAAAAGCAGCCCTAAGCCAAACCACTCAGAGGAGCTTCCAGAGAGAACAAGGCAGAGACATTTCTCTGCGACCCCTCAGGAACTTGCTCAGACTCTTCCTTTGGCCCTGACTTAGGCCAAACAAGGATAATTTGAGCTTAGAAATAGTACAAACTATGAAAAAACAGCATTTCTCCCCTTTTGTGGCAGAGAATCCCCTTCCACAAAACTCAGATGCAAAGAACAACTATTTATAATGATGCAGCTGCAGTTTGACTCTGAAGACACCAAGTACAATTCCAGTGCTAGGAGCTGCTCACCTGCTCAGGAGCCCTGGCTTTTGTCTGACCTGCACCTGCACACCTGCCTGGGAAGGTGGAGGGAGAATTGTTTCAGGGAATGGGAATTTCACTCTTCCCCACTGAGACCTGGCACTGCCAGTTCTGGAGATAGCACTGGGGAACAATTTGACTCCATTGAGCTGAAATCGGTCCTGCTGCTGCCCTGCCTATATCCTGTATTCTACTAACCCCACTGATGCTACCACCTTCTCTCAGGCCTCCAGGTTTATTTATGGATCTGCTTCTCCCCACGGGCTAGTAGGTCATGGTACCAGCTACTCTACTCTCCTGCTCCTACCTGCAGGACAGCAGCACAAACAGGCAGCAGCAGCGCCACAGGTTTGCCAGATTTCACCAGAAATCTTACGGAAGAATGGAGCTGTGGGTGTGAAACACGCTGGGTTCTCATTCACCGGGTGATCCCCGAGCCTGTCCCGGGGGCAGCGGTGGTGCCCGGGCTCTGCCGCCCTGACCGGAGCGCGGGGCAGCGAGCGGGGCCGGGGGCTGCCCCTTCCCCGGGGGCCAGGAGCCGGGCACCCCGCCAGCGAACGGGGCTCTGGGGAGGTTTGCAGAGCATCCTCGCCCCGTGGGAGAGCCCGAGGAAAGCCCTGCCCGAGCCCTGCCGTGTTCGGGGGAGAAGGCTTGAGCCGCTACCGGGGCATCCCCGCGGAGCGCCGGGGAAGCGCCGGGGAAGCAGCGCGGATGCGACCGCCCCGGGCAGCCAAGGGGCACAAAGTGTCCCCAGAACTGCCGTCGGTAAGGGGTGACAGGACAGACCCCGTACCCAAAGCCTCGCAGTCCCTCTGCTCCCGTCCCAAGGCGAACAGCGGAGGGGCAGCGGGAGCAGGCGAAGCTCGGAGCGGGGATGCGCTGCGGAGCGGGGAGCTCGGAGCCAGGACCGTGCCCAGGAGCCGGGGACACGCGTGGGGACCCGGGCGGAACGGGGCTCGGAGGCAGGGAGAAGCGAGGCTCAGCTCCGCCGGGGCTGTTCCGCAGCGCAGCCACGAGTAACGCACATCCCTAAAAATAAACCAACTAAAAATATAGATATAAAAAGGGCAGAAAAACGAAGGAAAAGTTGTCCAGACTCCAAACACTCGTCAAACATACTGAAAAGACTGAATTATTTATTTCCTCTGGGGACTCCTGTAACCATTCATTTTTAATGGAGTCTAATTAAAGAGTTCCCCAACGGGTTTTACCTTTGTAAATATTTCAGATGACCTGGCGTATCTAGGCAAATAAAAAAAAAAAAAAAAAAAAAGGAAATAAAAAGCACAACAAGCCGAGGCGGAGCCGTAATCCCGTTCGCTCCCCGCCGGCCGAGAGAAGGAAGGCAGCCGGGCGGAGAGGCAACAAGTGGCCGCGGCTCGCAGAGCGCCAGCCCCGGCAGCGACGCTTCCCCGCCCGGCTCCCGCTTCACTTGAATAGAAAACCAAATCCAAGGAGCACGTTCTCCCTCTCCCGCCCCCCAAAACACAGCCCGGCTGGGCAGGCAGAGAAGCGCGGCCGAAAAGCGCCGGCAGCTGCCGGACGGGCGGCGATGCTGCCCGCGGGGAGCCCCGGGACGCGCCCGGCCCTGCCCCGCTCCGCGCTCCCCGCAGCCGAGGGGGATCCGCACAAAGCGCCCGGACACCGCCGACGTGCCTGATAGAAAATTTATTGATCTCTCTTCATTTGGAAGAAGGAAGCAAACGAGAACTAGGAACAGGGAAGGAGTATTTCGATGACTTTTTTTTTGGGTTTTTTTTTTTTTTTTGGAAGGAATCCGGTAACAAAACTAAAACGTTTTTATCCGATATGCCAAAACATGTTTCACAGTAAAATTCACAAACCCATTTACATAAGTTTACAGCTTAAGAAAAACCAAGACATACAACTTACTATAAATAAAAGTAACGCGTTTGCGACCCGCACAGCTCTGCTCTCTCCCACCTCCCCCTTTTCAAGGAATAAAACCTCAAAATTAAAAAGTCGTGGAAGCTACAGATTGCGGATGGAAACCAAGCGAGGGTCGATAACAAAACACTTAATAAACCACAGCGATTATGTGAACAACCGAGTTTAAAAACAAAAGCCCGCGTTTTTTGTTTGTCATTGCAACGCTAGAAATCAAACTGGAAGATGCAAGATTTTTTAAAAAACTTTTAAGCAAATAAAACAGTGCCCAACCTAGCCGAAACCAGGAAAGGAGTTGCCGTGGTTTGAAAACTTCACAGCGGCTTCTAGGAGGCAGGAGTTGTGCTCTATTAAAATAACAACTTGCTCAAATATAAAAAAAAAAAAAAGGAAAATAAAAAAGGACACAACTAACGGATTTCCTTTTTAAAATTTCTCCAGAGTTAGTATTAAGTCTAAGCGGAGCAACACTGCCGTACGTCCCGGTGCAGTCAGGGAGCGGTGGTGGGGTTAGGGATGAGGACAGGGAGCCGTCCGGAGCAGCCAAGTTTATATGTGAGTTAGTGGTACGGTACCATTGACGGCAGTCCCGGCACTCTGGTAGTGCTGGTGCACGCTGTGTAACCTGCTGCCCTGCAGGGCCGAAGGGTCTGTGGCATCCCCGCCGGGGGGCAGGTACATGCTGATCATATCCCGCAGGTCTCCCAGGCAGGCCCTCTGCGAGTGGGAAGTGATGGCCGGAGGCGGCGAGCTGGGCTCGGATTTCACCACGGAGCCCATGGAGCCCAGGCTCATGGCCGTGGAGGGCTGCTGGCCGTAGGCGGCGGGGGACATGCTGTAGGTGGAGGCGGCGTTCATGTAGGTCTGTGCCGTGGACATCATGGGGCTGTACTGCAGGCCCGTCATGTCGTAGCGGTGCATCTGCTGCAGCTGCGGGCTGTTCATGCCCGGGTGCTGGCTGTAGCCCAGCTGGTCTTGCATCAGTGAGTAAGCCCCGTTGGTCCAGCCGTTCATGTGGGCATAAGTGTCAATCCTCTGCCCCACCCCGACGGGGCTGCTCACCGCGTTGCCCCCCCCCGGGGCCAGCAGGTTACCGGGCAGCGAGTATTTGTCCTTCTTCAGCAAGGTCTTGGTCTTTCTCCGGGGCCGGTATTTGTAATCCGGATACTCCTTCATGTGCACGGCCCGCAGCCGCTTGGCCTCGTCGATGAAGGGCCGCTTCTCGGCGTCGCTCAGCAGCTTCCAGTCGGCGCCGAGGCGCTTGCTGATCTCCGAGTTGTGCATCTTGGGGTTCTCCTGGGCCATCTTCCGCCGCTGCCCGCGGGACCACACCATGAAGGCGTTCATGGGGCGCTTCACCCGGTCCTGGTCCGAGCCCGCTCCCGCTCCGTTGCCGGCCCCGCCGCCTCCGCCGCCTTTGCCGGTGCTCCCCGGAGCCGGGTTGCCCCCGGTGCTGCCCGGCGTGGGCTGCGGCGCCTTGATCTCCGTCTCCAGCATGCTGTACATGGCCGGGGCCGGTAAAAGGTGCGCCAGGGCGGCGGGCAGGCGGGCACCGAGCGAGGAGAGGAAGTTCAAAAAAAAAAAAAAAAAAAAAAAAAAAAAAAACCAAAAACCAAAAAAAAAAAAAAAAAAAAAAAAAAAAAAAAAAAAAGAGAGAAGAAAGAACCTGTCTGGGCGGCTGCCACGAGAGCACAGGAGGAAGTTTCGGTGCCTGGCAGAAGCCGCTCCCCGAGGTGCCGGAGCTGCTGCTGTGCGGAGCGGCTCCCGCGGGCGGCAGCGGGCGATGCGCGCACGGCTCGCGGGGGTCCGTGATTGACGGGCTATAAATGAGGGGGCGGCGGCCAATCAGCGCGCGGTTCCCGACAGCCCCACGCCGGGCGCTGACCGGCCGGGGGCGGGCGGACGGAGCCGGGCCGGGGGCGCC